>NW_020955242.1:639203-709981 GCF_003031625.1 Empidonax traillii | reverse complement strand
ATCCCATTCCCTTTAATTTTTCCCTTTCATTACATCACAAGCACAGACAGAAAACATGAGCTTCTCCATACGGAATTTTAAAGAGGCGAACATGGAGCCACATCAGTAGAGATGATGCTGGGGACTGAGACACTGAAATCTTGGGGTAAGCATGTGCCACAGCTGTTTTGAGAAGGCACTTTAAGCCTATAAATTTTAAATTTTGATTTTGTTCCTCAGATTTCCCCTTCAGGTCTGAGCAAAAGGTGACTAGGCAGAAGCAACAGACAATAATTGCGTGACTGTATGAAAAAATAGCATGAATTTTTATTTGTAGCGTACTGTGACTGTCATTGGGATAGATATTTGGGCTTTGAAAAATGAGTTGTGGAGCAAGATTGCTTCTTTTGGGTCTGTCTGAACAGAGACAGAAAGTAAGTTCCTAAAATTGAGACCTGGGAATGAGCTAGATGCTTTTCATAAGATTCCCCCCAGCTGGTTCTGCTACTGCCTTGCTTCATCATTTAATGTGTGCACCATCTTACTTGGCTGAAATTAGTATGCAAGGAAAGATGCATCAAAGTCAGCAATTAAAGTGACTTCATCTAACTTGTTCAGACAGTTGAGTAGCTGTGTTTGATTTTGCTTAGGAAATCATTAGCACCTTATCAAAAGGCAGGAAACTTTGATCAAGATGTGATAGATGCAGATCAATATAATGTGTAAAGATTTTGTTTGGCTGTGGTATTGACACCTGGTAAAAGAACTGGTTTATGGGCAGTTCTTTCAGAAAGTTTGCCTAATTGCTCAATGCTGGCCTAGTGTTTTACATGGGAAATAACAAAACCAGCACTTGTGTTGTGGCTTATATTACTTATTTTTTTTTATTCCTGCAAAGACTGTTTATCTTTATTTCAAGGGATTAATTATGGGTAGGTACACAGCCAGATCCAGTCAGTGAGATATTCCAGTGAGCATATAACTGAGCGGGGATGCTTGGCATGGGAAGATGGAAACAGCCAAGTTGTGAAATTGGAAGACAGAGCTGGGCAGAGCCAGCTGTGCCATCCTGTGTGAGCTCAGTGGGGTTAGGAGGTTCAGGAGCTTCCTACGCACACATACACTTTCCTTACCAAAGGTCACTGTCTGTCATATCTCCTGGCACAAAAGGGCACGTTTCTCAGTTGTACTTTGTCAGGATTATCTGCTTTAATTTAAACACTTTTTATTTTCCTACTTCAGTGGCTTTGACAGAGCAGATGAGGGAGCACCCAGCAGGCTCAGTGAAGGTGAGCAGCACAAGGGGAACACCCATCACCCCCTGACCTGTCCCAGCTGCAGCCAGGGACCAGGCACTGACAGTGCTTTTTGTTCTAACTAAGCTTGGTTCAGTTGCTTTGCAATGCTATAGTAAATTAAATCCACAGCCTCTCCAAATCCAGAATTAATTTGTTACTTCTCTTGTGAAGTTATTTTCTGGTTTGAACACCTGAGCACAATTGCACTGCTTGCCTACGAGATGCTCACTGTGTGTTCAAATTCTCTGTCTCTTGCTATTAGATGGGCACAAACCATTCCCCGTGGAAGGGCACAGTTTATTTCCTTCTCCCTGGGCTGCAGAAGGAAAGGTTTGTGTGTGTCATAGCTGGGATAAAAGGGCTGGAGTTGTCAGGGCCTGAAGGCACTCCAACACAAAAATGTGGTAGACTATGTTCATAACTTCAATATCCTTTAACTTTCTCATTTCTGCTGCCTGAAGCTGTGAGCGTTTTGGGAAGGTCCTACCTTATTCCTCTTTGGCTGGAGACCTTACTTATGTGGTACACCCATACCAAAGTGTTAATTCATCTTGAGAGTAATGAAGGGAATTTTCTTTTTTTAAATGCACTTTAGAATTTTTAGAATGTTTGAGAAGGGGCAGGGGTCTCTTGACTACCTTCTTGTTTTGTCCTATCTGTATTGCTTTAAGCTGCTCTCTTTAACATTAACAGGATCCTGTTATTGCAGTTCCCTCGCTGTGCTGGATCTGTACTGCATTTCCTTGGAAGAGGCATTTGCAATTCTTTATTTAACTTAAAGATACGGTCACATAAGAGTGTTTACTGTTCTCAAGGGAAGGAAAGCTTAAGGGGAGGGTTGGTTTATGTGAATAAGCAGGTTGGCATGAATAATTACGGTATTTAATAGAAGAGAAACGTTAAACACCTTAGCAAATGTGTCACTGTGTGAAGTTACACGGCAGTTTGATGACTTGTTCAAGTTTGAATTTATGTTGGGTTGAGCTCTGCAGAGCATTGCAAGGGAGTGAAATTCTAGGCTGGCTGCAGTCAACAGGAGTCACAGACAGCACTGCTTGGCTCAGTAGTACTCACATCTCTTTCTGGATTTAGCCCTTCCAACTGTGTGAGGATAATACTATTTACTGTGGTGGATATTGCAATGATTACTTAACATTTAAAATGTGCTTTTAAGATGAAGATTCCGCCTTTGTCAACTTCTATGAATTTCTCCATGTCTTATGATAGTTGAGGTTTGTTGGACCCCAGCTTTAAGATTTCATTTAAAATGCACAGAAAGTTTTGTAGCCTTCTTGGTTATGGAGAAAATTATAAAATAATTTAAGTGTAACAAATTTAGCACCAGAGAAGAGGGAACAAAATCCAGATTGATTTTATTTTTTTTTTATGGCAGTGATTAAGGAAGGATAGTAGTGTTGCAATCAACAGAACCCAGATACTGCAATGAGTATTGCTTAACATAGGGAATCCATACATGCATATACTTAAAGCCTAGCTAGTACCTATTTTGAAAGCATGCTCAAAGGAGCAGGAAGGTTCAATAATTCAGTACTCCTGACATCTTGAAGAGGCTAGGAATAGGCAGAATTCCTTCTCTGTAGTAACTAAAGGAGGACTTCTATGCATAAATACTTCATTTTTTCAAAGTATATTACAGTTCAGCTATGAAGTGATCAGCCTGATCCCTGAAGAGGGGATAAGGATGTATCCACACCTCCTCCAGGAAACATGGCAATGCATCTCCTCCTGCTACCCAAAGCAGGAAGGCTTTCAAAGCAACAGAGGAGAGCATCCTTACCCCAAATCCTGATAATGAGTTTACTGTCCCTTAAAGTGAGAATAGTCCCATCACTTTTAAATCTGTGTGTTTTGGCTTTTCAAACTGAGTAGGATCCAAGATCAGATGCAATGAGTTTGAGAATGAAAGAAGACCATAAGTACAGGAATTAACACGCACATGCACAACCAGTTTTTCTCCAGTTCCTGGTTCACATCCTTTGAAGTATTCTGCTTTTCTTCCCTTACTAGAAAAAGCACAGGGGACAGAAGAAGAGCAATAAAATATTTCCAAATAAACCCTCACAGCTACAAATAATAAATATTTCATATTTTGAGTTATTTCTGTTTCGTGTGTTCCCAAATAGCATTTAATTTCTTCCTCTCCTCCCCCCTCTAGATTTAATTATGTCTCATCCCTTGCCTGTCAAAGCTTTCTGCCCCCTTTGTAACAGCTTGCTTCCAGGTGAGTTTTCCTGGGCTAGTTCAGCCCCTGTTCTATGTTTTTAAAGATCCATGGTAAGGCTCTCTCTGTAGCCTATCTCTGAACAAGTGATTAGCAAGGAATTTCCACTTGGTGCTTCTCCCTGACTCACAAAATTGAGCTGGTACAGAATAAAGCAAAATAAACAAAGAGCAAGCCAAATAATTCAGAAGAGGGATCTCAGTTTGTCTTAAGTGTCAGCTGTCTTGTATCTGCTGTGAAAATGGTAGGTCTAAATTCCAGCTTTAATGTGCAGACTGCCCACACACTGGTTTCTATTCTTCTGTCACACATCTGTCATTTGGCAACAGGTTCATCTTGAGTGCTGAGCGTGCTCCTTGAGCTGGAGCTGCATGTGCTCAGTGTCTCCCCATGTGGTTGGTGCTGTTGTGGCTTGGGGTACCCGTGGTTCCTTTTGCTCTCCCTGGCAAATTCACAGTCTTGATTATAGAGGGCTTTGGATTTGCAGTGCTTTGAATGATGCTACCAGTCAGCAATCTGTACTCGTCTCAGAATCTTAATTTAATTGTATATCAGAAGTCATTTAATAAAGCAACAACTGAATTTCTGCCCTGTATATTCCACAGTGGAGACACAAATTTTTCTCATTCAGTAGCTACTCCCATTCATTTGATATCTTCATGGAATGTCTTTGGGGTCAGGCCCTCAATGGTGTCAGAGGCAGGGCATAAGTAACTGTACATATGAAATATAGAGCTTTGAACTGCAGAAAGCCAGATACAATTGTTATAATAGAAATACAGCAGCTTACACTGTAATTTTAATTGTACTCCAGTTTAACATCTTTCTGTGGTCCTGGGTGGGCAGTCCTGTTTCAGAGCGCTTGCATCCAGTCTGCTCCCTGTGCTGCAGCACATGGACCCTGTACACCCTCTTCTTTGCTACGTTTTACAAACTTTTTTAATATATATCAGACAATTCAGACCTCTTAAAGGAAGATCCCAGATTGCGATCCCACAGGTGTGTGAGGGGAGTGGGAGCAGAGGGAGAACACTGCAGGAGTTTGAAATGTTGACTAAAATTCCTTTTCTCTTCCATTTGCACGTTTCAAACAGCTGGGATCCAGCAGTCCCTCAAGTTCAGAGCCCATGTTGGACATAGTCTCCTCTTAACTAGTTAGTGTCACAAGTGGCTCTTGGAGGTAAAAGCTGATACAAACAGGCTGACTGGCATCTTCTCCATGCCCTGTTTCTTCATTCCTCCTTGGGTGTTGCTGCACATAACAGTCTGGTAAAGTGAACACAACTTTTACTCAAATATAATGGAAGACTGTTTTACAACTCATGTTCTGAAGAGGCCTCTTTAGGGTGAAAAAGTGTGTAGATTTGGGTCAAAAAAGGAGCAATCCATGATGGGCTAGACTGTAGGTTTGTAAAGAGGTGGTATTATTTATATGCCTTACTGTTCCATATTGTGTGTTATGTGCTATGTTACACATAAAGACTTCTCCTTATCTTTTTGTTGAAAACACCCCCAATATTTTTGCTGATTAAGAGCTGATGCTCTTCATCACAAGCTCTTTGTACCTCTAATAAAGCCTGCTTTCTCCCAGGCAATCTCGAGGCATGCTGGGACCATGCAGACGGCTGTGTCCTCTCACTCCAGTGCTGGCCTATGACCTTACAAGTAGGGTCAGTCAACATGCTACAAAGCTTTCCTTGCCATTTATCAAATAACAAAGCAAACCAAATTACATAGTTTCTATAGCAGGCCACTACAGTATGTAAACTGCAGAGAGGGCTTACACTGCTTGCTCATTCTGAGGTGCCGACAACATGAAAGGCCCTTTCGTTCCAGTGCCCAGAGCCTGTATTTGCCTATCTCACCTATTACCAGGAAACAAAGGGGCTGCAGAGGTTGAGCAAGCAAATGGAAAATGAAAATGGAAGAAAAAACAACTGCCCAGCTTCGAAGAAATGTTTGTCTAAAATGTATGCAGACATGTCTCGGGCAGTTTATAGGTGCTGAGGGCCCCTTTGTCCAGCTGGGAGCTGCTCTCCCTCTGCAGTAATAGACTCAAAGAAAGGTTGAGGCAATGTCTCCTTTAACTGTATAATGTATTTATCCTCCCAACTGGTGAAATGCTCAATAGCTGTCATGATTAATCAATTGTATTAGTATTTCATCTCAGGCAGTCCCAGTCGTGCGTGTCACTACAGATGTATTTTCGGAGATGTGGAGCAGTATTGCCAGTGCTGCCAAAATCAGATTTCCTAGTTTTGGAGCAGTGAAAACATATCATATCAGCAGATGAAGTTTGTCATTGTTCAGGAAGGCCACTCAGAGCTGCTAATGAATTAAGCTCGGCAGAGACCTCCCCTTCAAAATCTATCTGCTTCATCGAAAGAAGCTACTGCGTCTGGGTGAGGATTTCTATTCCCTGTCCATTCCCAGGCTTTACTGCCTTTGCTGATCTGCCAGGGAGCTTGGTTCATGTCGGGTGAGCACAGCTGGATTGGCACAGACCAGTCATGTAAAAGGTGTAAGCAAGTCCTGTTTATTTTGCCTGAGCTCCATCAAGCATCTGTACCCTCCTCAAGGAAAGTCACCACAGCCTTTTGAGGTGAGTCATCTGTGTGCTGATGGAGCTGGACTTGGAAGGAAATGTGTGCTCACAGTCTAGGACTGAGCTGGTGTGCTGGCTTTTTGTGAAAGATAAACTTGTTTCACAAATGGTGGTAAGGATGTGTGTTCCCCCTCTGCTTGGCAGTGGTGAGATACACCTGCAGCTGTGTCTGGTTTTGGGCACAGAAGTAGTAATACAGGAGAGATGGGTGCATAGCAGTGAGTCCAGGAAAAGGCTGCAAAGATGATGAGGGGTTTGGAACATTTGTTGTATGAGGAGAGGCTGAGGGAGCTGGGATTTTCCAGCCTTGAGAAGAGAAGGCTTAGAGAAACCTCATCCATGTGAATCAATACCTGATGGCATGGGGAGTGGAGAGGATAAAGAGCCAGGCTCTTCACAGCTGTACCCAGTGAAAGGACCAGAGACAATGGGCATAGACTGAAAGATAAGAAAACCTATTTTTTTCTTAAGGATGATTGAACACTAGGACAAGTTGCTCAGGGAGGTTATGGAGTCTTCACCATTGCAGATGTTCAAAAGGGCCCTGGACACAGTCCTGGGCACCTTTCTCCAGCTGGCCCTGCTGCAGTGAGGGTGGGACTAGATGATTTACAGAGGGTCTCTTCCTACCTTTTCTGGGTGATTCTGTGGTTCAGCAGTCACAAAGGGCCCTGTAGTGAGCATGGAATCTCCTCTGAATTTGAATTTCAGTGCTGTTGAAGAGCTTCCAAGGATGGAAAAGAAGGAATATGCAGGTGAAAGGCAAACTTTGAAAAGGAGCCAATAGGTAGTGGTATAGTGATATGAGGATATCTGCATACATCCACAGAGAAACTTTTCTGACCTTTTTTTTTTTTTTTTTTTGATTCAGCAAAGCAGTTGTTCTGATGAAAGGAGCTTATCGAGGCAGAAAGTAGAGAATCCTTCCCAAGGAAAGAGAAGCAAGGCATGAGTGTAGTGGGATGAATGGTGATTGCACAAGAGTTGGCAAATGCAACTGCTTCCAAATATAATGGCATTAAGTGTTCATTGTGAAATTAGATCAGCTTTTTAAGAGCTGCAGGGTGAAAAAACACAGTATTCAGCTAATTAGACAAAGTAAAAAGATAATGTTAAATTCTTTTCCTTCAAAAAGTATTTGCCTGCACTACCATGAATTTTAAAATAGAACTGCTTGAGATGGCACTGTTATCAAGTGATCTGCCATTAAAAGAATTATAATTCAGGTCTTTTTAATTCCCTATTGTGGAAATCTTTAAATTAGAACATATCTAAACTGTACAAATCTGTAGTTCTCCTAGAACAATGCTGACACAGTTCTCTGATGTTCATTAAAAATTTTTATGCCTTGATTTCTGTATAATGGAACATGAGGAAATTTAACTATACTAACTGGGTTTTGTGCCCACTCCAGCTAATTACTAAAGCATCTGCCCAACTTTAAACATGTAAGTAGTTTAATCAAAGTTGGTAAGACTAGTGACGTGCTTAGATGGACTGAAACTGTAGTTGCCATTCTTCATTTTGGGTGCCACGAGTCAAAGGCTGTCGCTTTTAAGCATACAAGTCAAGCACTTAGTCATCAAAAGTAGATCAGGTTGAGAATATTAGAGCTGACATCAAATGACTGGTTACTTTTGATAACTCACATCTGTGCATTTAAAACCAGACCTTACTCTTGCACGTGCTAATTGGCTGTTAAAAGTGCTTTGCTCAGCAACTTTGGGGTTCTTTAACAGACTCTAGCAACAAGAAAGCTTGGTGAGGAACGTTCTTTGTAAGTCAAAAACTCCCAAATCCTGTTTATCAGAGGCAAAAGTTTTCTGTGCTTTCAATACATAGTTTATAATCTTTCATTAGCAAGGCAATTTCACTGTGGGTTTTTTTTACCTTGAGTCAAAGGAATGTAACATTAACTACTGTAACACAAATAAGGTTACTCAATATATATTTCTATTCTGTTTGGCTTTTAACTTTTTTCTACCTTTTTTTTTTTTCGCTAAACCTCTTCAAGATTGAAAGAGTTGGTGCAGGGCTGGGGCATAATTTGAAACAGACATTTGGTTAGTATTGAAAGTTTATTGTCTAGGGGTTTTTATTTTGAGTTTGGGTGAGATTTGCTGCCCTTCTCCTAAAGATATATGTAATCAAGATCTATACAGCCTAAGATGCATCCAAATTATTTATTTTGCTCTTCTTATTCCAGATTCTGGTTATAAAAAAAAAAAAAATGTAGCAATGTGCTGATCCTTAAGTGTGTACTGGTGTAGCTTGCTGAATTAAGGGCCAGAAATAAATATAGTAATGTGATTATAAAACGTACTTGTCCGTCTCTGGGGGCCACGGGCATGCTTTTGGTAGTTACTATAATATTTTCAATATTTGCTGCATTCATAGTCACCACAAAACAAATCTGAAAAGAACTCTGCGACTTATTTTGCCTGTGTTTCCACGTGGAACGTGCAAGTGGGGAGGGAACGACCTGCTCTGCTCAGACCTTCGAGTACTGTAGGGCTCAGCCTTGGGGACAAATCTCTCTGTGGTTGGGGGTCACCCCATGTTCAGGGCTTTGAAGAAGGTGCCCAACTGTCTCACAATCTGTGTACCATAAGGAGCTACTAAGATGCATTTGTTCAGATAATTAAAAGTATGTTTTCAAGCAGTAATTCTGAGGTCATGCACTGCCATTCAAATATTTGATTTCATATAATTAAACAGTGTGTTACTGTTCCTTGCAAATACGTTCTATCTTAAGAATTTTATCTTGTTGCTTTTATTTGGGACATATCTGGAGAACATTGTGCCTGGCATGGAAGTTAGTTACTAGCTTACTGGAACCTTTTTTTTCATAGTTGTAAGGGGATTTTCTTAGCCTGTCTCAAATTAACGGAGTGCACTTGAAAGAAACTTGCAGTTCTGTCTTTGTCTGCAGATGGAAAGACTCCCATAGGCTTCTGTAGAAGGTAGCCTGGGTGTAGAGATTAAAAAGCTGTTCTTGATGCTGTGGGAAACCTTGCATATATAAAAAAAATTGAAGAACTGTCTTTGTAAATGATGTGCCCAGTATGTCCTGACTAAATTAGTCAACACATAAATAATATTACTAGTCAAAAACATCCCAAACCAATTGTTTTTCAATAGTTCTGTATTATTCTCTAACTCAGAACAACTACATAATAATTTTACAATCTGTTTACATATCAGAAAAAAAGGAACAAGGATAAAGCTTTCTTTATGATTTTTTTTTCATCTTTATCAGATAATCTCTAAGTATTTTCTGAAGGAAAAAATGGCCAAACACGTCCTGGACAAATAGTACTTGCTTTGGGACTGGTTTTGTCGTTATTAAAATACCAAGTAATTAGAATCTGAGGTCCATGAAGTTTCAGCTGGAAACAAAAGCAGGCATAAGAATTTGCCTGTTTAGTGGGGCTAGCTGCTATCAAAGTGGAAATGCTTTCTGACAATGTGAGAACAACATAATGAAAACTCGCACAGTGTGTAAATAACACTTCATTAAGTTCCTTTTTTCCTTCTTAAAGTATCTTGTCTTGGACAGAATGGAACCACTTTCACCTTTGCTTGATAGGTATGTAATTGAAAGTAGCTCTAGGTGTTCTTCTTGTGCTATTTATTTAAAATATTTATACAGGAATAAAAACCATTGAGATGAAACCTCATATATCTAGAGTAGCCTGTCTGCAGTAAGAATAATATTGATTACTATGGCAGAAAAGTCTGATGCCAGGTCACCTTCCAGCCATTGATTGTCTTCTTTCAGCCTGCCAATGATGGCTGCATTAATTGTATTGCTGAACTTAGCAATTTCTTCTGTTTTTCTTATTTTACCTCCATCCATTTTTCTAAAATGATTGAAATGTAATAGCTATAAAAAAGACTTGAAATAGAAGCTAGAAGATTTTAAAAGGAAAATGTTTTTTGAATGCTGATTGACAACATTAAATAAAATAACTGTCTTTACATTTCCAATGGCAAGACATAGCCAAATTCGAGAACATGGACAGAAAAAAACAGGAAGGAATGTACTAGGCTGCTAGAGGAAGATTCTTGGAACATGAGAGAAAAAAAAAGAGTTGGTCTGCAGCTCTAAGTTAAATGTTTTCTTTTGGCAGTTTATTTTGGTTAAGGTAGGGTTTGCTGACATTTATCCATCTTTATTGCACAAATATTTACATGTTTACAAACCTATTTAAGCTGTTTTCTTTGCATGTATATATATGTGTGTGTGTGTGTGTAGCTGTGCACATATATATAATGGATAACACCATCACAGGCTGTGACGGAAAGATGACCTTTTTTTAAGTTCCAGACATAATAATGATAAATTAAAGGCTTCATATTCTTTCACAGTTTGCAACAAACCAGCTTTACAGCCTGGAGATATGGCTGGGGTTCTTAGAATCTGATTGTAGCCAAACTTTTGTTACTGTTTCTTTAAAATACATGTGAAATAATAGGGCGTTTCAGAATCCATAGTCATAGATCCCACGGTGGGTTTAAGTTTGGGTTCTAAGAGTTGAGCATAAGTGTCAGCATGTAGAATGGTTTTCCAAAAAAGTGCAGTGAAGAAGGTCTCCCAGGGCTTACTCAAGGTTTGTTCAAACTCACTGCCCAGCTGTCCAGGTATTCATGTCCTATCATCAAACCTTTCTCACCAACTGGAATTGCAGCATGCTGCTTCAGGACAAGGAATTATCTCTAGTCCACACTTGGCAGTATTTATTTGCTAATGAACCATAAATGATTAAAACAGCTCCAGCAGGGAGGTGTGCCATAGCACACCTGGCCTTTGTAATGGGCTGGATGGTCCACAAGTGTTTTAACACTGGAAAACAATTCAATAATTACAAATACAATGTAATTACAAAATAAAAGGCTAAAGACTACAGGAGGCATGAGACCTGCAGGCTGAGATCTTCAGTCAGCTCTTCCTCAGTAAATAGAAAGGATGATTTCTTCTCTCTGGTGTCCAGTGACACGACCTGAGGGAATGGCATGAAGCTGTGTCAGGGGAGGCTTAGAGGAGTAGGTTCTTAACCCAGAGGGTATTTGGGCAGTGGAACAGGCTCCCCAGGGAAGTGGTCATGGCACCAGACCTGCCAGAGGTCAAGAAACGTTTGGACAACACTCTCAGGCATGTGGTGTGATTCTTGGGGCTGTGCAGGGGCCGGAATTGGATTTTGATGATCCTTGAGGGACCCTTCCAGCTCAGAATATTCTATGATCCTATGTTGTTTTCTCTGTCCTGGTAACTCCTGGGTGCTTTAACACGACCTGGGAGGTGCTCTGTCTGTGCAGTCAGTGTGGCTGCAGTTCTCTTACTTCTAATGTACTGCAGTGTCCCTGAAATTCTGCTATAGCAGGGGACCTGAGTGACCAGACCAGTGGTGGCAGTGAGTTTTAACTGGGTACATTGCTATGGAAAATGCACCCATTTCCAGAGGATGTGAGCTGAGCTTTCCCTACCTGTTTGCTTTGTATGGTTTTCTTGAGCACCTGATGAGTGATTTAGGATGCCCTTCTCATTTCCAAGCTGAAGAATTGAATCAGCAGAACTGTTAGGTTCTCTGTAGATACCTGTCACATGCTACTAAACCCAGTGATGAACCTGTGATAGCACCTAAATATGGATAATAGTCCTGTGGTCCCACCTTGCATGTGTGTGTACACAGGTGCTTAAATTCCAGCTCAGGATACAAAGAGTAACTGCAACTATGAGGGAAATGAAATGAAAAGGTAACTCAGCTGTTTTCAGCAATATAGCCCACGAATCCACAAGTCTCCCCAATCACAGGTATGGATTGTAATTATGGGCAGCACTGCAGAACAGAAACCTCTCCTCGAAGTGGGAGAGTGCCATGGAAGAAAGGCCTCGAGTTTTCAGGAAGTTAAAACCGGAATATAGCAAGGCTCCAGGAGATACTTGGGAAAAGATTTGTTCACTTTTATCTTGCCATCTTTAGTCCTAACACTGGTGGTTTATATCCTCAAATTAAGATGTTTCTGTAGGTCTGTGCTTTTAAAGCCTGAATCACCAAGTGCTGAACAAGCCACTGATAACCAGTTTATAGCCATTTTCTCTTCCTCTTCTCCAGCTTGCCTGCAGCACTGCACTTGTTCCACTGTCCTCAAATGAAGGTCACATCCCCAAAAAGACCTGGAAACTAGACCATTATCTTTTTTTCCTCTTTCGAATTCCCAGCTGATTTCAGCTATGATAGAAGCTGCTCCCCAAACTAAACAAATGCTATTAATTAGCAACAACATTGACAAAGTGTGTCATTTGAAAACATCGAGGCATTTATGATTCCATGCAGCAAAATCAAATAATTAATTTCTTTAGCTACTGGTTTTATTGAATTAGGTACAATGAAATACTGATGTTGCTTTTTACTCAGTTTCTTACTGTAGGAGCGTTCAACATACATTTTTCATATTAATATACTTATATGTTCATTTTATTCTTAATAAGGAGGATAGAAAACATTAATTTTTCTTTTACATGTGCTCTTATAGAGAGGACAGGCAAGATTTCATACAGCTTGCTATGCTAATAGTCTAAGTCCAGACACTTTACACGTGCCAGAAAAAGAACATCTGTAAATGCTGTTATGGGGGGACAGATGTGCCATGCAGTTTCAAAGGCCTGGAGAGACATGTGGAAGCTGCCTCTGATAATACACAGCTGACAAATCAACAGTTTCTGGTATGAGGCCCTTTTAGAAGGCTTGCCTTTTTTTTTTCCTTTTTTTTTGACGTGGAAAAAGTATAGCTAAAGAGCTGATAATTCAGGTTGTTGCAATAACTATTCCAATACACAAATTGAAAGGCCACCTCCCCCTTAGATGGCTTAAAATATAATGCATTTCAAAAATACAGTGGAAAAGGAGCTTTTCTCATCCCTCCCTTTGACTAGGTGAAATATTCCTTAGTGAAACTTGTCCAGTGAGACTGGTATATTGACTTCTTTTCTATTGTCTTTTCTATGTTTATCATAAACCAAATGTGAGTACCTTTGTATCCATCCTTCTTACAGACAGCTGAGGCTTGGCTGTGATGTCTTGTTTAGGTACAGCAACAGCTGCCCAAGTGACACAATTTGCCTATTCCTTCAAATCATACACAGTCTACTTAGAAAGCATTATTTTCTTTTTTTTTTTTTTTTCTTTTTTTGACAGAGTATTTATTAAATAAAAATGAGGACAGTAGTATCGTTATCTGAGAAGATCCAGTGTGTCATGTAAGTTGTAGAGTTGGGCACCTGCATCTATCAAATATTGAAGAAAACATCTTAGGATGAAATGTAGCACAAATTTGTAATTTTAAAATCCCTTCCTAAAGTACAAAAAACATCCTCATAGTTACTTATTTTCTAAAGGAAATATGACTTAAAATTATATTCAATAATCAAATTTCTCCATCTATGTCCTTGCTCTTTAAAGGTATATTTTAAAATAAGCAAGAATACTTTTCCCCAAACTTCAGCCAATTTCTTACCTCTATAAGATTTTTTTTTCCAACAGAACTCAACTGCTCACTATATTCCTTGAGTTTTTTACAGACAGGAATTTTATACCTGGAGTAAGTACTAAAGAAGTGTCATTCCAGTGTTAGACATAGTGGTGTACAGAAACCTAAACTCAGATCACACTAAAGAGGAGCTGAAGACACTTGAATAAATGTCCCAAATTACTTCATTGTCTAGTAGCCAGACAAACAAAAAACAAACACGATGCAGGATGTTATGAACTTTTCTATGAAAAATAATAAGTGGAGGTGTTTGCCAAGCTTGTTGGCTTAGTTTTACTCTGAAAACTGAAAAAACAGACTAGACTGGGGAGAAAGTTTTTCAATAGTCCTGTTCAGTAACATCTATCTACTAATCACAGCCCGTTAGGAAGCAGTAAAAGATCCTGCTCTGTTTCATCTGATTTTGTAAGAGAACCAAAAGTGGTGCATGATTTTGATATAGAAAGACATCTATAAATGACAAGAGGTTTACTGAAGTATTTCATTTCAGTAGCAGTAAGGAGATCCTACTGCTCAAATCATTAAGTGGCTAAAAATCTAGCATTCTTTTGGAAGACTCTACAAGTTTGCATTAAGCATGCTTTCAGTTGTCAGGCTCCTGTTGTGACATATTGTTTGAGTCAGACTTCATCAATCTACAAAGCATTACTTGAGGTCTGGTGGCATGTGCCTACACCCAATATACTATGTACAAATGGAAGTGATACAGGATTCTGTAATTACTACATTTCTTTTTAACCCATAAATATTTGGCACACTAAATTTCTGCCCTGAATTTTTCAGAAAACAATTAGTTGGTTGCTTTATCTGCACGAAGTAGATAAAATATCATGGTAGTGATGATTTTTCGTGTGCAGATGTTTTGGGTTTAGCACATCTGTATGCAATAAATCTATTTTCTGTGTAGAAATCGTATTTTATTATATGATTTAGTATGGAATGTTGAATAAATAATTTAAATTTGAATTCTTTCTTTGGGAGCATACCAGAATTATTTGCAATAGCTGATCATACCACATATATTCTTTTTTGCACATAAATACGTAAGCCAATTGCTTTAAAAAAGCATCAGTTTTATTAATATTAGTCTACATAAATGGATAAAGTAAAAAATGATCTTATGTGTAGTCTGCCTGAATTTTAGTTGTTTCTTATATTTCTCCTATTATAGATGTGCTAACCTAGCAGCTTGGGTTTGCAGCTAGATTATGGTGTTGTCTGTAAGGAATAGAAATGAGAGTTTATGAAGGGAAGAGTGGAAAAGTTGGCTTCCTTCTGTCTGTCTGTCTTCTGTTAGTCATCTGTGAGCCAAGGCAGAGCTTTGGAAATGCAAAGTGAAGCCTCCTATACTATAAACCCTCTGGAAGTTAGCCTCTAAGGACAAATTTTGTACATAGCGAGTGGAATGAGCAGCGTGTGCTCCCAGCCCCTGGCAGAACACTGGGTTGTAATCCACAACCTGATAGTTCACCCAGGAGTAACCAAGAATGGCGTTTGATTAGTTCGTCTCTGTAATTGTACGTACCAAATACAGTGAGACCAAGCCATTAGGCCAGTGCAAGAGTTGCAGGATGCAGGGGCAGCACAGCAAGGTGCTGTGTCCCATTCCTCTGTAGGGTCTCATGTTGAAGAAGGTCTATGAGATCACAACTCCTGCAATCTTTTTGATATCAGCTCCCAGAGCCATTACCCAAATGATGCTAAAGCAGCTGCAGGAGGGGCCTCCCTCAGCTGCAAAATCACAGGGTCTGTGATTTTCCTCACTGAGAAGATAACTGCTCTTTCTGGTGAGGAATCTGGCTGTAATGACGGATCCACTGAAAGAAGACACTTGCCTCTGCCAGTCCTTGCAGTTCTCTCCACGGGAAAGCAAGATAGGCAAACAGCAAGTATTTTCCTTTCTTCAGTGGTTTGGATTCCATTTTAAATATCTAAATGGGCAATGTGAGCGCTTTTCTGATATATATATAATCAACAGATGAGAAGTTGCTTCCTGGCCATATGACTGTCCAGCACTGTCCTGCTGTTGTGCAGTGGGGTTTTTAGTTTTGTTACTTTTCTGTAGTCAGCTCCCAAATCTCAGCAGCCAGCTAATTTACTTTATTACCACTTTTGAATGACTATGGATATTTCAGAGGCTTTGCCGCTTGTTTCTCCTACTGGTCCATCCAAAATTGAGGATTATTGGGCAATAGTGCAAAAGTTTTCTATCCTTTCTCTGTTTGCCTGTGGGGGGTCATTGTTGCTTCTCTACATATATTAATATACGTATGTATATAAACAAATGCAGTGAGAGCTGAAACAAATCTATTCAGAGCCGTTTGCTGGGAGTTTATTTCTGCTGATACTAGAGGTCAGGTGTTTTCTAAAATATTTTATACATAGTGTCTCTGTCCTGGTGCAGCCATGTTGGGTGTATATTTTTTTTTTTCAAATATCAATTTCTAGACAGAATTCTAATTTTTTAAGTAATGCTCTAAATCCTTGTAAACTGATCTCTGATGATGTATTCAATAGCAACCCTAGGCATCAAATTATTTTTTAAAATTTAAATGTCCCTGGTTTAAAGTAAAAACATGTGTTGCTCTCCAAGCATACCGTGTTGCCTAGTGCTATCAACACAACCATTTTATTCTCTATGGTGTGAGCCTGTGTATGTGTGTGTATATCCTGCTCAGCCTGAAAAGTGTTCTCTGTGAATCTGAGCACTTCCTCAGCCAAACCAGGGTAAAAAGCAAGTGATATCTTTGGTACCAATGATTTCTGTGCTCTGGCCTTCGAATATTCTATACCAGAATCAGTCAGCCATGGCCAGTCATGCTTCTAGCGTTGAAGGCTGAGGGTTTTATGGCATTTGGTTGATTTTGGGGTTGGGTGTTTTTTTTCCATTCTATCTGCAGTTTTTGACTCTATGACCAGTCTGGGACTGGGCAAAAGAAACTGGGAATGAAGGGGTTAGGAACCTTCACATGTTACACAGCAGGAGTAACGTGTGGCCTGGCATCAGGGAGGTCTTTTGACTTGTGATCCCAGACATACAAGGAAACTTCACTGGGTTTGCAGGAGCTTACATTTGCCAATAACAAGCACAAGAGAAGCTTTTTACCATTTTAGGAGAGATATAATGGTCTAGTAGGAAAGGAGCAAGGTAAGTCAGCATTCTAGGTTTCTATCCCTGGCTCTGCCAGCTGCTTGCTGTGTGACCTTGGGTGAAAGACTTACTCTCGGTGTCTCAGTTTACGCATTAGTGAAATGAGAGTAATGATACTTACCCATCTCACTGGGGCTTTTTGAGCCTTAATTAATTGATGTTTGTAAATCACTTTGCGATCCTCTAGTGAAAGTTGTTAGAGATCTGCCAAGTATTTATCCTCTCAGGTTTTTTTTCTTCTAGTCTGCACTCATCCATCTAATATCTAAAAGCATGCTCACAAGCTAGCAACAGATACTAGCCAAATTGCTTTTAACAGGAGATGTATGGAAGCTTTTACAAAATTACTTTTGCAAATTACCACACTTTTTGAAGTACCATGTGCAGGGATGCAATGAAACACGGTGTAGACAAGTGTCTGTGCTACTCAGTGGACTGACTGTGGTTGTGACTTCTCATGTAAAATCTTTCAACAGTTCCAAACATGTAGGACTGTTTTGAATTTCAGTTATGCCTTTCTCTTAATTGATTTCATTTTGGAAAATTCTTTGGGGCTCCTAAAATTTTTTCCTGTTTTTGATTTAATGTAGACTTCTCAGTAATTGGGATATATGCCTTTCAGATTGTGATGGCAGAGGAGCATCCAGCTTCATTACTATTACCTCTTCTGAGGTTTTCTCTCAATCTGGGAGGAGCTTACAGACTGTGTCCTATAAGAAGTTTAAGGTGGTTATAAAGCCTTGTGTAAGTACAAGGCTGCATCCTTAAAAACATTGTCATAAATTGAAATCCTCATTTGCTTTACCACTGTAAAGGAACTACATTCTGTCCTGGGGAGCACAGCTCAAAATGTGCATGTGAGGAAATATAATCCATCCCTACTCAAAATTGCCTTTTCAGAAGCAGAAGCACTTCTCCACTGCTGCTCCAAGTGGGCTGTGCTGTGCCTGGAGACCTGGCAGGTTTTAGCACAAGGGCAGGAGGTTACCACTGGATATGAGAAACTGCTGCTCAGAGTGGTGAACTGGGCATCAGGAAGTATATCTGAGGATCCTTTAAGAAATTTGAACACTAGATGTTGCAATAAGATGGGAAATGGATCCAATTTAAACATAAACCAAACTTCTCAAACATCATATTTCTTGTAGACATCAGTGCCAGTGTTAAGGGAGGATGTAATTCTAGAAATACTGTGCCTGTTTAGCAAAAGGAAGTGTGTGTGTTGCTGCATGATCTTGATAACAAACATTCCTGTATGGAAGTATCAGGACAGGCTCTGACAGGTCCATCCGTGTCAGTGAAGAACTCCCAACTAATTGATTAGCCATTTCCTGGTGAGGAGATAAGGCACTGACTCTCCTCAGGAGATGATTGTATCCTTCACTGGGCCTGAACCATTGTGCACCCAGGAGAAATTTCAATACTTCACAAAGTGCTTTGTGTGTTCATATGTGTTTGCACAGAAAGTGGTATTAAATACTATATAAAACATCCCACAAAGAGATCTCAGAAGGGGCATCCCAAAGTATCCAATGTTATGTCAATGTTTTGCATCAGATTTGATAGTCAGGAAAAGTCTATGAGGGAAGAGCGAGGATAGGATTATTCAGTAAATTAGGCTTAGACATAAATAGACCATGAACAATTACACAAATAAAAGAACACTTCGCCTGAGATTTTTTTCTTTCTCCCGAGTATCTCTGCATCTTGGTACTCTTTGCTCACAGAAAAGTCATGAGGGCATCTGAGCTCAAGAACCTGACTGCAGGGCCAAAGCCCAGTCTTGGCTAGGGCCAGTCAGGTACTCAGCAAATATCTCTTGTTGCCGTATCTGGCTCAGTATCTAGTTAGAACATATTAAAAATAAACACTCTGTGAGAAATGAAACAGGATTTTTATCTGTTGAAATTTATGAAGCAAATAGCGCGTGTGTGGGTGTGCATGCAGGTTCCCCAAAGAGTGCTGCTCAAAGGGCTGTTTGCAAAGTTGGATAGCTATTGGGAATTCATTTGGAAGCAGGCTTAAAATACAATTACCTTGCTGTGCAAAAACCATCCTAAACCTTTGACGCTTCCTTATTGACAGAGATTGCAGGGTTAGTAGTGAAATTATAAAATAAATCTACAGGCCAACTGTGAATGTTTATTTAAAAGAGGACATTCAGCTACAGTTCCAAAATCAGTTGCAGTAAACACCACTGAAGTACTTGGGCTATAATTAGTGAGGTCCTAAATGAGATAAGCGTGGCAATTTAATTATCAGATAACTTTAAAATATGCTTAAAAGGATTCCAACTTGATAAGAATTGTGATAATGTTTTCTACTCAGGGAAAATATCAACATCTAAATATTTAATACAGTCACAGGAAATTTAAATGAAGTAAATTTTCAGAGAAAAATGAGGCGAAATGCTTCCCACAGCAATATGGTTGAGACGGCGTTTCCTTTTAATTTTTGATGAGTATTTGTTCTTCTGAGGGTTACATAAGTGATATCACAAATTCTAAGCCCTCTTTTTCCCTTCCTCTGTGGTACAACTAAAGGCACATTTAGTTTGCATGTTAATTCAGAAATGTGTCTAACTGATAGCTCTACTTAACAAAACTGTGCCACAACTTTATGATGATGGGAACTAATCTGTGAGTTGAGAATCCTCCATTTGTTTTGCTCTTGAAATCCAGCCGTACTTTATATAAGAATGCAGAGAAGAAAGACAAATGGTTTATCCTCTAAGCCACCCAGCATCCTGTTCTTGATATTTCAGTAACATATGCTAACATATGCTTTCCTCAAGAACTTCAAAAACAGGCTTTTAGCAGCAATGAAAATAGTACCATACATAGAATTCAACTTTAAACCTCGTAGTTTACCTCTAATACCATTACCTCATGTATAGAAGAAAATGTAAATCTAAAATATGCTGGTGATTATAACCTTTCTTCCTGACAGACACTGCAATATAAATGCACATAAATTGAATTTCTTCTTTAAAGAAATTTGAATACCTTTGGAGCATTTTAGCAAATCATCTCCAGCCCTTATGGCACAACTTCAATGGACTGTGGAAAAGTGCTCTCCCTATGGCATGACTCCTGCAATAGAAGGACATAGCAAGGCAGAGAAATGCCAAGAAAAATAGAATGTACTCCATTGATATTCAAAATTTATTTTATTAAACTTGCACAAAAGACCAAAAAACTGGAAGCTGGTTTTATTAGAAAAGGCATTCAAATATTAACTCTGTGAGTGCCATTTGTGTTACTTGTCTGGAAAAAACAGCAATTGAAGATAGACAGTTTGACTTTGCTCCCTAGGAAGGCTTTTAGTTCTTTGTGTTAACCATTAAATCAGAAACTGTGAGAGTGAGTAAGTTGTGAGTAGTAGATTCTGATGCATCAGATGAGAATTCTTCAGAGGGACTCTCCCTTGGGGGAGAAATTAGTGTGTTTGAGCAATTTTATACTAATTAGTAAATATGCCAATTGGTGGATAACAGCCATGTTTCAGAATTCTATTTCTAGGGGAACATATGGCAATGTTCCTGAATACCATCAGCTGTCAGTGTTTATCTTAGAATACGGATGGGATATGAAGATGCCAAAAAAAGTATTTTTCAGATCGGCAAATACTAATATTTCCATAATATGTTGGAAGGATAAACTAACTGAAGGTTCGTAAGTGTTTGGCTGAGTGGAGAATGGCCAAGTTTGCTCTAAATTGGTTGGATCACTTTCCTGTTAATCCAAACAAGGCAAGTGTTTGCTTTAGCAAGGTGAGATTCTTCAGTCTATTAAAGATTTTTACCTCTGTCTGAATAGTGCAGTGTATATAACTTACAGTAGTCGTGGGGATTGAAAGAACTGCTCATTGATGTAGACTTGCCACATGATATATTTTGAGATAATCTCCTGCCAGGTAAACCCATGGGTTAAGATAGTTACCTCAGTGGTGGAAATATTGCCCTTAGCCTTTTTCTCCACATATGATGTGGGCTTTCCTGCTTCAGAAATTCAAACATTGGTAAACTCTGTAAATTGTCAATAAATATGGTAAGTGTGTATATGTGTCAACACTGTCCCAGTCTGCCATTAAAGGTAACAGGCTGGATCGTTTTCATTCCTACTATGACCGCTTATTTTCAGAACTTTATAATATTTCCTTGTGACAAAGACCTGGCATGTGGCATAAGCAAAAAAACTCTCTTTTTTTTTTTTTTTTTTTTTAACCAAACCTGTTTTGACACTGTTTGTAAGTAAAAACTTATCCTTTTTATTCTGAAGAAATAGCTTTTCATAGAAAATTTATTTGTAAGGGCTTAATTTAGTAATTTTTCTGAGTGAGAGTGGATAGGTGTCCAAGATCTATGGAAGTGGACTGTGGCGATGGACAACCCTGGTGTTCCTTTACACTCCTGTTCCATTTAAGCAGGATCTAATTTTTCATTATAAAATGTCACCATCCTCTTAATTTCTCCATTCTAGTTAGAAAAGGGAGTGGGTAAAAATTTCAAAGCTCTTCCATGGCTTAGGGCCAGATGAGAGTTAAGAGTCTAAATGGCTTTTAAAGCCTGGTCATTAGATTCATCCTCAGTAAAGCAACGAAGGCACTGAAGAGCCTGGGTCCTACTGAGAGTCACTGGGATTTAGAATCCTATACACCAGAATTAGAGACTCAAATAATCACTTTAATAGTTTTTCAAATGCACATATATATTTTTTCCTGCTCTTTCAGACACCTGACTTCATTTGGTAATGTGGCCCTGAGTCATGTCTGAATGTCCTGTGCTCAAAATGTGAGCTGCCAAGTCAGCTGGAGCAATGCATTAGTCTTTGCTGGCAATTTGAAGTAAAACTTTTTTTTTGATGTGGCTATTTAAATCTACATTAAATCCCCATCTGAACTATAGCAAGGATGGGAGGAGATCAAGTGCAAAGACTTCAAGCCATTTCTCTGCTTCATTTCCTGCACAGAAATTGCTGGTGAAGACTCAGCAGTAGTGCTGCTATAATGGTGGACCTTCAGTGCAGGCAGGGAAACTCACTGCAGCAGAAGAAATCATGGAATCATTGTGTTATTCTGCAGTGGCCAGGAGAGCAGGGACGAGGGATGCTCAGGGCTGCAAGTTGCCTGTGATGCCAGGACCATGGAAGAGACCAGCACAGAACTTGGCTGGGCAAACCCTGCCTGGAAGGTTTTCTTGTTTTCCTGACCATTCTGCATTAATCTGTGGTAGAAACCAAATGCATCTCACTGATGATATTCAATAATCTGTGACCCAGTGATTGTTTTAATTTGATAAAGTGCAGTAGCCAGTGCAGGCCCAGGGGACAAGAAGCTGTGAAGAGCTCCAGGGCTGCCCTGCCGGTGCTGCCTCATGAGTCGTGCTGGCCCAAAAGAAAGCACAGCCAGCCAGGAGTGCTTCTGGGAAGAAAATCGCAGTCTCTGGAAATACAGCCCAGGAATTGTTTGAAATGGCTACTTTTGTTCTTTTTTTTTATTCTTGTTTTGACAGGTATTAAAAAACCATAGAAAACTAGAATATAGTATAATACAGAGCTGGCAGCTTTCTTGCCTTTATCATGACTCTTATTTATGTAGGTCTATTTCCTGCATTCAAAGGATGGTAAATTCTGTAGTTCGGAAATGTATAGCCCATACAATGCCAAGAAAAGGCAGGTATTGTTCGAGTTGATAGCTTCAAAAAATGACAGGAACATAAAATGATCTCTAAATTTGTCATGTTCAGGTCCTGTAATTCTTAAGGTGAGCTTCAAATTTTGTGGCCCAGGTCATGGTATGTGAATGTTCGGGGTTGGTGGTAATGTAAGGAATAATGAAGTCATTTGAGCATCTGCCTGTCAATTCTCACATTTGAAAGATCAGTTCTTTCTGGAAGGGTACTTGTTCCCTGCCAGTATTGATGTATTGATTAGACTGCTGTGTCTTTGGCAGCTTGTTGTTTCTTTTGGAAATCTGAAATATGTTTTAAAAATAAATACAAAATCTCCCCTTTCCCTGATCCCTGTAAAGACAGTCATCTGGACATAATCTCTAATCACAGCTCTAGACTCTGAAACTGGGGTTTGCAATAGAAATGCCAACAAAATTTTAACTGTGCCATAATACAATAGTTATGTAAATAGAGTACATAATGCACTTAATATGCTAATTTCTGAATATCAGGGAGAAACATCTCACTGGAGCAGAACTCAGTTATGGCATTGCAGACTTTTGCATGCAGAAAAAAGGAGAATGAGTTGCAGAGCCTGTAAGGGTGAGCTGCTTCTTCTGGTTAGCCCTGGCATTTCTGGGAGAATGAACAGCACTTCTTAATTTTCACTTTAACCACTAGCTGCTTTTTTTAAGGGTATGTCTTGCCAGTTAGGCTTGATTCTGCCATGTTTTTGATGATTTATTTTTGTTTGACAATAATCTAAAATACAAACCATCTGATGCTAGGTTTTAGCTCCATTAGCTGAGAACCACAAACTTATGCCATGTCACTTTTTCTTTTTATAGTGCTGTTTCAAACTTACTGGCATAATTGATCAATCTTTTTCTTTGTCTGGATTAAATGATGGTTTTGGCCAGAGTTTCAAACCAGGATGCCAGATTTTCTTATTCTTATGACTCCCATCTCCATGTTACACAGGACTAACTATATAATATTCAAATGCCTCATTTGTAAACACACAATTATGTACACAAAGAGTGCTTCTTAATGTTTCCCCAATTTGGCTCTGCTGTTGCACTAGTGATGGCTGCTGGCATGCAGACCAACTAATTTGTGCCATCCCTGCACTCTGAAAGCTGAATTAAATTGAGCCTGGATAATGTACAAATATTGCATCCTAATGCTTTTTTAGAAGTCACTCCCTAAAGATCATACATACAGATGGGTTTCTTTTAAATCCGTGTTTCTATGCAGACACCTCTCATGCCAATATATGGATTTTAGTGAGGAACCAGTTCACAGGGATATGCTAGAACATCACTCCTGAAATGGTTCTTTCGTTATGTAATGGAGCTCCCCACACATAAACAAACCAACCCTCCTCAAACTTGCTGGACAAAGGGATCACAGCCAGCCCTTACTCTCTGCTGTAGGTGCTGCAGAAAGGGAACACCTGGTCTGTGTAGTGGAATCATGTCCAGCCCATGGAGCCACGGAAAGTTGGGGCCATGGAAAGTTACCTTGTCAAGGCAGGCTGGGGGAGCCAGGGGCTGTGAATAGGGCTGGAACTGCTCTGTAAATGCAGGTTTGCAAACCTGCAGCTTTTGGCTTCAGTAGTCAATTTGCTCATCACTGAAGGTAAAGAGACAATTTCAGCAGCAGTGAAAATGGTATCTCTAACATAGGTGATTTCTCAATATCTGGCATAGTAAAGAGATAGATCCTTTTTGAAAGATGGTAACATGTTTTATGTGAACCTCAATATATAAGTCTTGTCAACCACACGTAATAGCCAGTTCACCCCTCAGGGTGTGAAACCCTTGCAATTCACTGCAGGTCAGTAAGGGTTTCTCGTGTAAGCAAAGAGTCCTCCACCCACTAGAGTATGTCATGCAACAGAAAACACTTTTGATCTTTTTGGAAATAATATTGTCACTAAGTTTGTGGTCTTTAACACCCCCAGGTGTTTCAGTCTGGTTCCCTTCAAAACACAGGAGATATCAGACATGTGGCTCTGTCTTTCCAACTGTCTTAGCCCAAGTAGTGATTATTCATATTTTTTTGGATCTATGCATTTGCATACTCTCTGTAGCAGTGAAAGAAAGTGGGAAAATAAAAGATCTTAGCGTGCAGAAGAAAGAAAGAGAATGAAATTGCACTGTGAAAAACCTTGGTTGTGTTTTAAACCTTCACATCTGTGGGCTGTTGGGATGAGTTAATGACGAGCTAACTGATAGTTGCTGCTTTAATAGGATAGATAGAAGATATGGAGGGGATGCAGTATGAAGTAGACCTGATTAATTTAAACTTGTAGGTTTCTGAAGAGACTTTTTAGTGGGGGAGGCATTGGAGGTGGCTGCTGTCACCACGTACTTGGGGGGGGGGGAGGGCCACTGCTGCTGCTTTGTGGAGAAGCTGGAGAGCTGGTTCAGTTTGTGCAGGGCTATAGGGTTTGGCTATTTCACAAAGCAAAAAAGTTAAATGAAAAGGAAATATAATTTCCTCGACTACAAGGTATTAATATCCTGTTCAATTTAATTTCTACCTTTTGTAATTGTGAACCCTTTAATATGTAGTGTCAACTTGGCAAGGATTTTCCAGCAGTATCAAAAGAGAATTTACCCCTGAAATATTGTCACAGGAATTGCTGCAGCTCTCAATAATGAGGTCTCTCAAGAAACAGCCATGGAGTTGACTGCTTCAAGAGGAATAAATTCCCCTTGAGTGAAGTACTGCCCTAAGTCCCCAGCAATTCTAATAATAATTTCTACGGAGGCAAATTGATATAAGCAGAATGCTGCAAGTTCCTCATTGTCTGGATATAGAGCTCAGGGTGACCAACAGGAACCCAGCGAGAGGTAAGACCTAGGCTGGGCACTGGTGGCTTAAGGATGCACAGCCCTCCTGCTCACACATGTGCTGAGGTAACTTGGCCCTGGACAAGGAGGGACAACTGCTGTGCAAGGAAGCTGCTCATCCAATGGATAAACACATTCCTTTGTGTGGGGAGGTGGAGCAGTGATGTGTTAGAGAGCCAGAAGTGGTCTGTAGGAATCTCTCACGCTATTATTTAAAAGACAAATATTCCCCTTGTTCCTCATATATTGATTTTTCTGATTAAGGAAAAAGGGCATTTTCACAAATATACTTCCCGCTGTTAAAATATCATAGAACTCAAGTTCAATTGCCCAGCACTTTTTTTGTGAAATGTTATTGTTACTGCGTGTTTGCTCCTGCTCAGATGAACCACAGATGGAATTTGCCTACTTTCAGTCTTACATTAGTCATAAAACCACCAAAAAGATTTATGAAACTGAGACTTGAAAACAGAGCTGAATTCTCCTTTTCTGTAGATTTTAGACTCTGAGTTTTGGGTTGTATCTGGTTTATTTGCAGAGCAATAGAGCCTGCAGAAATTGCTGTCTTCTCAGGAATTACCTATCAAGACAAGTGATAAACCAAAGCATTCTAGTGCTTATTAGCATTAGTTTAATGAACACTTTCTAAATTGTTCTCCTAGTGTTGAAAAGTGGGGCAAAAATAGAAGAAATTTAGAATAGATTATGGTGATAATTCTTATCTCATTCACAAATCCATTTGGCTTGGGTAGGAGATTTACCTTTCCATTTGAATACTGGAGATCTAACTAAAGCAACATTTCATGAAGGCCTTTTTCCCCCTGCTTCATTATGACATTGCTCCGTGGTGGCCCTTTTTCCTTGTATCACTGAAATAATTCCTTTGGAATTATCTCAGTTTCAGGGGTGATCTGTGGCCTCAAGTCACCAATTCTATGACTTGAGCAATACCTTATTTCCACTGAATAGAAGGTGATATTTCCCTTACCAAGATGCACAGCTTGGGGATTTAGGGTTGACTGGACAGCAGGACTGACTTCCCCACCCTGCACCCTCACCCTCTGCCCTTTTTTTAAAAGAAAAAGATTTAATTATCTAGTCTCTGTCATTGCAGTGGCCAAACCGCTTTTAGTATCCATCATTGTTTCCCTGCAATGAGTTTACAGGACGTTACAAAATATTATGAAGATGCAGTTTACAGAGCTCCAGTTTCATGCTGTATGTGAATAGTGTTATACAAGTCATGTGGCAGCTCAGACATGTGTTTTCAGGTTTTTGGTGTGTCACTCAAGGCCCTTGGCCCTGTGTCCTTTGTATGGCTGATGAATTTTATACTGGCAGAATATGCTGTTTGTGGAAAATAGATTTTTGTGTGGAGGAGCTGCCAACATATTTCCTTAGACTGACATCAAAGTACAACAAATGCTGTCAGGGAAGCCTTGTTCTAAAATGCCTGGGTTTGTACATGAGTGTTTGTGTGTATCTATGTATGTATTCAGGGCTTTTCTCAATTTTAATAATAATAAACTATTAGACATATGGATCTGTAACATAGTGCTCTCTTTGCCCCATCTACAGCCATCACCTTAAGATCTTTTAACTCAAACTAATGACAAGTGTGCCTTTAGCAATCGACAGTCCCTGACAAAATCCTAGATTTGGCCAAGAAGACACAAACCAGAACTCCTAGGAATATCTAATATTCTTCTGACTTTTGGCATTATCATCTCAAAAATTGTTCGTTTTAAATTCTGTTTGGCATCTCTGAGAGCTTAAGATCATCTGATAGGATCAGGTTCAGTGTGAGTGTTCTCTTAATTCCAAAGCCATCCAGTTTTCAGTCAGTTTCACGTTTTAAACCTCAAAACAAATATATAACCTCACTGATTCTCACTTTTCATATGTCTATGAAGCAGCTTAATTGCTTTGTGCCTAAAATTACTGTAGATAAAAAAAAGAGTGAAATTTGCATATAATGGAAGGGCTTTGTTTTTAAGCACTCTGAGCTGAAAAAAAGTCTTAAGTGCTTTGCTTCAATATTTTATCATCTGAAAATATAAATTGTAGGGGCCCTCTTATACTAGTGACTTTGGAAAGTGTAAAATCAATGCTGTCTCCATTTTCTGACTTTTATTAGTCTAGGAGTGGGAAAGTATAACATTTAAAAATATGTACAACTTATTTTTGTCTTTGGGCTGTTGAGAAAGCTTTGCTTTTGCCCAGAGACATGGGAAACGGTGATGGATAGTCAAAATGGGAAACCCATCTCTTTTTTTCCCACTGTGCTCTATAATTTGTAATCTTTTCTGTGTCTGAGGCTAAATCTGAGGCATTCCAGAGCTTAGATGCTGCGTGCAGCAAGGTCCAGTCAACAGCACTCTGAGCTGGGAGGCAACAGTCCTGGTGCCGGAGGTCATGGACTAAGCAGGGAGCTGGAGCCCAGAGATCAGTCCTCTGCGGTCTGGAGCTCGTGCAGAGCTCTGCACCAAAAGAAATAGACTATAAAATGCTGCCAAGGCAGAGTGAAAGCCTCTTGCTTTCATTTCGCACTGGTAAGAAGTGCTGCAGAGGCAGCAATCAAACCCTTCTCATTGAGACCATGCAGTCATTCCACTGCACTGTTTTCCCAGCAGCCAGGTATTTATAATGATGCTTTTCCATACTTGAGATCTGTGGCTGAAAATTTAAGTGACTTGTTAGTGATGTTTCTCAGCTTTTGGATCCCGCATAAATAATATATTGATAATGGTTTGTTATTTTGCTTTGGTTTCCTTTCAAGCATTGTCAAACTGTTGTTCTAAAGTACTTTAAAAAGCAGAAGGTTTATTTTGCAGTCAGGTATGGCTCCGTTAGAGGGAAGTAATAGGGAGAAACAAGCTTCAACAGATAGGCAGGCAGTCGTCTTGATCGTACATGTGTTTTAACTTGTGAAAAGACAAAAATAGTCTTCATGTCAGAGATGTCTAAGAACTCACGGAGTTGTCATCTCAGTAAACTATCAGTCAGGATCTTTGTCATTTTGTTACTGTCTTTTGTGTGGCTTTATTCACCTCTCCCTGCACTTTATTGCAGGGGAAGTCAAAAAAGTCCTAGGTGTCTTTTTTATTATTATTTTATTTTATTTCCACAGAGCCTTAATCTGTTTTACATCTGTATGTGACTGCAGAAAGACAAGAAAGGGTGAAAATGGATCAATCCACAGTAAAGCAGTAGGAGAGCTACTTAGTACTGTTGAAATAACTCCTGTCCTATCCTGACAGATCTCAGTGCTACAGCTTCAAAACCACTACCAATCCTATGGAGTGTTTTTTAAGTGAAGTACTAGTATTCCCTCTCGGTACATTTCTGAAACTATACATATGTAGGTTTGCTAGAAATATTTAGGAGAAACAGCTGGACATTACAAGAAAGCTGTCTTTTATACTTAATCTTTTTTATATGACCCAGTTCATATTTATAGCATATTTTCCTTCAGCTTTCCTCCTTCTAGCCCCCATCTCCTTAACCTTTTGTGTTTTACATTTGGGTCTAAGCATACTTTCAAGTGAGAGGTCAGAGAAGATTGAGCACAGAGTTTTGCCAGTGCTAAGGGTCTGATTCTGCCCTCCTGATTGATATCAGGAGTGTAAAAATCAAAACTATTAAGAGACACCTCTCCGATGCCTGGATCAGTCTGGCATCACCGCTCTGGGAGAAACCCTCAGTTCTCCCGTCCTGCCATTTTATACTTGCATTTACAGAGATAAGATATGCAGACTTGTGATTGCCTCATTTGTATCCACAAATGTGTTTGCAACCGTCTTCAAATTACCCCTTCTGCAGCATTCCTGAATGCCTGCTATGAATAGCCTCCTTTAGGATAAAGTTACAAGCACAACATGGCTTGGTCCAACAGAACATCAGTGAAACACCGCGCTACCTCTGAGTTACTTTACTGGGCTCAGAGCAGATAAATATCCCCAAAGTCACTACTTTTATTAGATCATTGTCTGGCCAATGCATGGAGAATATGAAGAGTCCTAGGAGAGCTTTTTTTCCCCTTATTCTGTGTTTAAATCTGTGGGGCTGAACAGTTGATTCTAGTCTTGGACTGAACTGAACCTTTCAATAACTTGTATTTTAATCAAAATCAGATATGTGTGCACGCATGTATTTTTCTGCAACCAGCTCAGAAGACTTTTCTACAGAGTATTACACATAATGGGTGATGTGGTGCCGTCTGACATTCTGAGACAATATTTTTCTTCATTACAACAAAATCATGTCATCATTTCTGTGCTCTGAACGTTATAAACTGATCAAGCAATAGTTTGTTACAGGAAAGTTGTTAGGAGTATTAAGACTGTAAGGAGAATAAATGTCCATATTTTATTGAAGAAAAATTGAATAAAATTAATCTCCTGCCTCACCCACCTTTGTAAGAATTCATATTCTCTTTCAGTCCCTGAAGATACTGTTTTCTTCTGAAGAATAGGCTGCTGAAAGTTGTTCAGCCAAACTTAAGCACTTAAATTTTGGTATTTGCTTGAGTATTAAAATTGCATCACTCTCCTTTGTGATGACCATAGCCATACATGTGTGACGTGATGTGATAAAATGAATTGCCTTTTGCCAAAGCAGCCTTTTCAAAGGGGGCTGACCTAACCCCTTCAAATCGAGGGATCAGCATCTGGGATTACCATTCATCTTTCACTATGATGCAGAAAGTCTTGGGCTTTCTGAGGGGGAAGGCACTCAGTCCAGCTGGCTGGGATTCACCAGTCACAAGCCTGCTGCTTAATTAACTGGTATCTAGTCCAAAGCAGTCTGAAGAGCAGATCAGTATGAAACGCTCTCTTTTGCTTCTCTGGGTCAGCAGATGAAAGTGAATTTTCCTGGAGAATGTGTTACATAGCCCAGGTTATGACAATACAACCTGACAATACTGAAGACATGAATGTGGGGTTGTTATCCCAGCAGGAGAATCAGGAGTGCAGAGATTGCTTCTGCTTCAGAGCTCAGTACCAAAGATGGATTCATTAAGAGCCAAAAGCAACATAATATTTTAACAGTCCTAGAGAAGGAGTCCTGCAAATGAAGGTTAGCCTGTGTACTGCTTCATTCTTCCAGTGTTTTCTCCTTTCAGCCAGAATTGGCTTGTCAGGGTGTGTTCTAAGCCAGCTGTTCTTCATCCAGATTCCAGCCTCCCTCATGCACTCAGAGGTCTGGAAGACGGTGCTGGCTGTGTGGGTTGAAAAGGATCTGTCTTGGCACATGGCTGGGCTATTAGTCCGTATCACTGCATGGTGATCCCCTGAGTGGCAAGCGATAAATAGACTGGACAGTAGTTAGCAAGTTAGAACAAAGTGGGACTGGCTGGTACCTGGGCAGGTCCTTGGCACAGAACCCAGGCTTCCTGATGACCAACCAGGCTACCTTGTTCACAGAGCTTGTGTACTCACCTTCCCAACCTGCTGTTCCAAATCAAATAGATGGTTTTTTTCCCCTTTCTTTTCTGGCATAGATAAATCATACAATTAGAAGAAAAATCAAGCTGCATATATATTCCATGAGCCAACCAAATGGAAAATCTGATGGAGAAAACACATCTATTTACTTTTCAGTTCTAAAAGTATCAAGACTTTCCCTCACAATTACAGTTAATCTGCTGGTTTTCAGCTTTTCAACACAGAAAACTGGTGATGTATCTGTCTTAAGATGATGTCCGAAAAAGATTTTTTTTAGTTATGTGTGCTTGCTGATGTCAAACCACATGACAACAGGCTTTGTGTGGCTGTGCAGAACTTGCCCAAGAGACCTCCTCTACCACATACCCACCCTGTAGCTGTACAGAGTACAGGAGTGGGATGGAGATGTCTATTCCTGCTCTTTCTAAGAGGAAAAAATCTCTGTATTACAGGCTATGGATGCAAAAGTGAGATTTGGAAGGATTAATGCTAGAATAGACTGTTCCTTGACGTGTCTAACTGGTCTGGGACAAGAGAAGGCCAGCCTGGCCCCTTTGAAGCTCCCTGTCATGGGAATGCCTTCTGGAGCTTTCTGCTTGACACTTATCCTCCCAGACTGGGTGGTGTCATGAGTGCCACAGGTTAGCTCTTGGATAACATATAGCTCATGTCTAAGATACTATTAGATTTAGAAAACAGAATCATTTCCCAAGGCCCAGAGGGAGCAGAAGGGGAAGCAAACGGGAATGGTTCTTTAAAAGTCTTATGTTTCTCTTTGGAAGAAAATTACCATCATCTGTCTTTCCTTTCTTGCAAGCTCCTGGAACCTCCTAGTAGTGCCCTGCTGCTGGATTTTCAGACTCCTATTTTGCTGAAGAATATCTCTCTGATGCAGGTGCCAGTGTCATTTATCAGAGGATGATGTCAACATTCCTGTGTCATACATGACAAATGACAGCAGAAAGGAGTGCCCCTCGAACTCTCTTACCTTCACTAGGCTCTTTCCTTTCTCCAGTTAAATGACATTTTATTTCCTACAGTGTTTCAGTTTAGACTTCTGCTGCCTCTAGAGAGAGTTACGTCCAAATTGACTCAAAATGAGTGATTAGTACCAGGCACTGAGCTCTAAATTCAGTATTAGTGTAATACAGTTGCACGGCAATGGACCTAAACTTTCCTTTCATGCTTTTGGGGTGAATTCTGCCTCATCTTACACCTCAAAAAACGCCAGAGAGCTTTTCTGATGTATTCCCGGTGGCAGAGCTGAATGGATATGAGAGCATCTGCCTCATCCTCTGTTTCTAATGCTTTTAAAGAGATGACAGATTTTGAGTCGGTGACAACTGCCATATTCGGAAGAATTTGCTTTGCAAACCATTTACCTGTTTTTGTACCAGTGGGCACTTGGCTCCAGAAAGCCGTGCTTTGGCCCTGTTCTGTATGTGGGCCTGATTTGAGAGGTCATACAGAAATCAATTGGGTCGGCATCCGGTGGCACATTCAGTAAGTGGAGCAAAGCAAAATAAAAGCTTGGGAAGTAAACAGGGAGGACAGAGCACATGGGCTGCTTCTAATCCTCTTTTTCTGCTGCTTCTTTCTATTCTTCTTGCTGGAAGAAGGGATTTGGACTCTTCTCTCTTAAGCCATGCATGTACAAAAAGGACTTTATTTTTAACTCATGTTAAAATCCTTTCTTGGACTAGGCAGCAACAGTTTTAAGATGTTAGCTGACTGTGACAACCCAGAGGGGGGAGCTTAGGGTTTATCTTGACCAGTAAATGCCTGTTAAACTGCTACTGCTTTGACTAACGCTTGTTAAAATATCAGTATGGACAACATGTGTTTTTAAAACCACACACACCTGTACTCCTAATGACAGCAAGGCCTTTGGGGGAGGAAGTGATTCACAGAACTGCTGCTCCCTGCTCTTTCCACCCACTCAACATTTGTTTATCATGTATTTTCCTCTGTTCAAACATGCATGGGTCTGCCAACCCTTAGATTTTTTTTTTTTTTGTATCAGTCTTTTAAGCTAACCAGGAACATGGCTTCTCTTTGTTCATTACCCAAGGAAAGGGCTGGATTTTAATACGAGCTCAGTATTCAGCAGCAGCCAGGGCACGGTTTGACATGTGCTTAAATAGCACATGAAAGAAAGTTTTTCACATCCTGCGGTTGCCTCTCACTGCACTAGTCCAAACACTAACACAGATAAACAAGGAATTATTTAGAGAAACTAATCCAATTGAAAAAAAACATAAATAAGTCGATTTTTTCAGTGGTACTGCCATTTAGTTGTAGTATTTCACACCTTCAATCTAAAATCAATAGAAACAGCAAAGCTGCTGGTGGACTTTGAGCAGTTTCTGGATCTTTTCTTGGAACAGAAGAGATTTTTTTTTTTAATTATTTATCTTACAGATAAAAAAAAAAATTGTTGCTTTTAAACAATCTCCCTGAAAGACCGGGCTTGTTCCCAAGATCTGAGGGAGATTTGGGGGTAGGATAGTGAAAGCAGTTATTTAGATGAACCCCATTAATTATATGCTTGATTAAAAAAGTTATGCAAAATTTTTCATTAGAAAAACCCAAACCAACTAAAGTGACTTCAGCAGGAGAGTGTTATTTACATGATGACTTGTACAGAAAAAACTGCTGGAACTAACTAAGCAGAGCATGGTTCCTGGGGCAAACTGGGAGTAGAGCAGCCCTTTCTGGTATTACTGGTGAAGAGTAGAGGGGATCACTCACTCATGGATGCAGAAGTGACTCAGATGTTTTCATATATTTATATTTTCAAAGGTTTCTTCAGAAGGAATAGATTTAGCAACATACCTCTCCTTCCTTTTTAATATGAGAACTGAACTTTTTTTTTCTGTACACTTCTAGTGTTTCCCCAAAGCAGGGGTCCGTTAGCTCCAGGCTCCGACAGTCCCAAGGGCTATGATCTTATCTTAGGCTGCCAGAGATCATTATACCCATCACTGTCATGTTGCTATGTTGTTGGTGGGGCTTTTTTTTTCCCCTTCTGTTTCATTTTATTTGTTTTTTACAGAGGGGAAAAAAAAAAAAAAGAAGTACTAGGGTTTTTCTAGCCCTTAGACATGTAACCCAAGACAAAAGGCCTCAATTTCTCTAACTCTTCCCTTACAGCTCTACCAGCTGAAGTACTGTTTTTCACAGGATGAATTGCTGATATTCCTACTTACACAAACTAAGGGCAGAAACTGAATCTTCCAGTCTGTAATTGTCTTAACTCACACAGTACCAACATTAATATTCCTAATGGTAAAGCCTTCATTTTGGCTTCTATTCTGCAGTCTAAGATATATTCCTCATTCTCTAGTTACTGATATATTTCTGATGTGCCCAGCAGGTAACTTCTAGGAGTCACACTGGGTCAAGCTTACTTTAAGAAAAGGAGGAAGGGTAAAGGCAGGAAAGGCTGAAAACTGAGTTTCTTGTGTCTTGCAATCTTAGTTTTATTCCATATTTCTGACTGGTTTTTTGAGGCCACAATAGTTTTTTTAGTAAAATCTGTTCACTGAAACTGCCACTAGTTTCTTTTGGGGTTTTTTTATGTAGCTCAAAAGGGACACAGAATTCTTACAATTAGTCTGTCCTAGTGATTTTGAGTATATTTGTTTATCTAAATTCCTTAGGGAGGCTTTCACAGCTTTGCTGGAGTTCCCAGGGAACCAAAACTCTGGTGTTAAAGGAGGCATATGGCACTGCTGGTGAAGGCAGGGGTGATAGTGAGGAATGTCATGAAGCTTGAGTGTCCCAGGTTGGCCATCCTCGTGCTGGAGAGTGGGATTCGCTTTCTTACCTTGTTCCTTGTGTATCACCACTGCTAAGGCCGTGTCTGAGCATGTCTTCCTGGTAAGATGAGGGTGTAAGAGGGATGCAGCCAAGTCAGCTGATTTGAGGCAATGTGGAGTAGGAGTTGCAGCAGCCAGAACACTGAGCAAGGAAAATTTAGGAGGTGCTAGAGAGAGCCCTGCTGGGGTTGTGCACTTATGGAGAGACTGTGTGCTTAATGGAGATGCTAAAGCATGGAAGGGTTGAAATCTCCCAATTCTGAGGCCCAACTAGCACAGCAGGGTCAGTCCTCCATGACACATTTCCTCAAGAGAAGGCAGAAGAATGTCCAGACTTGGGTAAAATACACTGATCATTTAAGTGCTTTTCTGAGGTGGGTGAGGTGTGAATTTGAACCCCTCCACCCATGCAGATGCCACATCTCAAAACTGTCCTAACTAGCAGCTGTGCCTTATTCTAGTGTGAGTACACTTTGTTCTTTACCTTTGTGTTCAGCACAGTGCTAGAGGAAGGGAGTCAATGACAAAGAATGGCTCATTTCAATTTAGCCTGGGTTGCTGGTACAATTTGCTTTGGCTCTTCGGGCTAGAGGAGTTTGTGGTCTTCATCTGATGCTTGCAATGTGAAAATATAACTCTATTGTATAATGCAAATTAGACTTCCAGCACTGAGCAGTAAAAATTACAAGGTCTGTTTTCTCACCTGTACCCCCTCCAAGGCATGACTTCTTCTCTAACTCCTAACTCATAGCTAAAATCCACGATGGTGTAATGTAGGTGTAGTTGTGCTAATGCTGCTGCATTTCCTGGAATAAAATGAGAGTTGAGAATGTCAGGACCATCCACTCCTTACCACTATTTTTATTATTTTCCAAAGTTCCTAGAGACTTCATCTGAGATCGGGGCTGCAACATGTCAGGCAAAAAGGTAACTAGAGGTTGGCTCCTCATGTGAAGAACTTGTGCTCTAAAGAAGCAAGACAGGCAAAAGCAAGAAGAGAAACAGAACAGTGGAATGATTTATCTGGGGTCACGGGGCGGGTCAGTGGCAGAGCTAAGATCAGAGTCTGTGTCTCTTGGTTTCTGCCAAGACATCACGTAGAACATGTCCACACAAAGGAATGTTTTAGATATACACGTGGAAATTGCAGGAGTTCACCAGTATTGAAAATATTTCCATTTAGAACAGGAGTGTTAAAGATTAACCTTAATAGTCCTCCTTTTCTGCTGTCATTCAGTTCCTTTCCTCAGTATCTTTGAAAACCTTGTACAATCCACCAGCTCTTCGTGTTGGGGCTTTCCTCTGCTTGTTAATGACACCAGGGCTTCCATAGGGTAGCAACCTCTTATGACAGCAACCTTTTATTTGCCCACATCTTCAGTGAGATGACAGATAATGGGAGGAAGTCAGATATGTTTAAAATATACTTAGTTTTAACAGCACCGAGACACTTAACTTGTCAGCAATCCAATTATTAATCAGATTAATGGACTTTATTAAATCCACTGCATCCTTAGGACAATTGCCTGGTTTATATTTCATGCATACAGAATAGGGTTTCTCCTGAGCTACGAGAACTTTAATATGAAAGCTAAAACTGAGAAGTAATCCTTAGCTTACTCTGCTACCACACCTTGCATGCAAGAATGCTGATCATTGCCTGCATAGGAGCATCATTTAATTATGTTTTCTCACTTCTGAGCTTAATGCTATTGAAGGAAATCCATCAGCATTTAATTAAAGACTAAATACAGTCAGTCTTTCTAGCTGTTTTGGTACCCACTTAGAAATATATTTGATACCTAAACAGTCAAAAAGGATACCAGGGGTAACAGCATTAGGGAAGGTTTTGTAAGAGAATGGGAATCTAATTTGTATCTGGAAATTAAATTTATATCTGAGATTTTAAAAAACCATTTAAGAGATATTGAACCCCCATCTGTGTTAGAAAGTAATGGAAATAAGCCATCTGTATTAGAAAGTAATGGAAATAAGTCATCCAGTTAGGTCTTTACCTTTCTAGGGGAAATAATTATTTCAAAATAATTTTTAAAATTTCTGATTTTAGTCAGAAACTAAAGCCCCTGAAACATATTGCAGTGAAACAAAAACAGTTCATGGGGCAGCATTTTCCTGTTGGCTTCATATGCAACTTGACGTTTCAGATTGAGCAGTGCTGTATTCTGTGTACTGAATTTAATTCTGTTATTTTATTTTATAAATTGAATTTTGTAAAATTCAAATTTTCAAAAGGAAGGTGAGAAACAAATAACGTGAGCTCTGAGTCCAACAAAGAAACTAGTTCCAATGCAAATCATATGAAAGTGAGTAAAGAATTAATTTGTTTCAGTTAATTTTAGGTCAGGTTTGGAGATCAGTGTGTTCAGAATAGAACAGCACAGAAGTCACTAATGTCAATGTCATGATAGCATTTTCCCCTTGAGTGGGGCTCATGAACAAATGAATTTAATAGAGGCTTTAATATTGATTTAAGAAGGTGCAGGCAGGAGCTTTAAGGACTGCTTAATGTTAAGCACATGAATAAGTGCTCTCCAGAAGAATTTCTTTTTTTTTTTATATCAGACACTACGTACGTAAAAGGGAAAAGCATATTTGTATCTATGTGGGAATGAACTTTTTCGATTATAAAAGCAAAGATCTGTGAAATACCTAGTTAGTGACAGAACCCTGAAGGGCAGCAAATAAGAGAGGTTATATTTTCAACCTTTTTAGATTGATAAATTAAACCTAATTGTAATCCGTTTTTTACTTCAGCATTGTAGTACTGAAGCCTACTTATACACTTCTATGCATTTGTCTTGTTCTGTATTTCATATGGTTGGGTTTTTTACCTGTAACATAGGCTTGCTTTCCTGCTGAAGGAAGGCTCATGGGGGCTTTTAGAGCAGAAATAATAAATAACTAACTTTTCTTACAGAGCCATTACATTACATGAATTAAACAGGTACTGTGCCCAGAAATGCAAAGTCTCTGTCAAGTTTGTATGTGCGTGTCTTTAATTATGGTATATATTTCCTCTGGCATGATTTATTAGTTTCCTTTGTAGTTTTGTCACAGAGTTTACTTGCCATTTCAGTCTGAAGTAGCCATTAATTTTTTTTTTTCTTTTTCTTGGCAAGAAGTAAATTTGTACTATTTGCTGATTTGTTTATTACTGTCTGGAAACTTAACCCTGCTCAAAGTCAGAGATTTTAAATATGTCAGATCATCTTAAAGCTACTTACTAGTTGCGTGGATGATGTTATATGTGTGCAGAGAAATTCACTTTAAGTGCTACAAATGAGTCCTTTAGTAATACCCGGGAGTCATAATGTGTGTGACATAATGAACCCTCCTAAATTACAGCCTACACTAATTAGATCAGTTATTGCTACATTCCAATCCCTGAAACAATTTGCTTAAAGCAGTAGTTACCTGCAGTGAAAAGACAGATATCTAAAAGGCAGCAGCCTTTTCCCTTCTCCGTCACTCGGCACACGGACTCTGCGCTCGGGTGCCAACAGCCTCGTGCCACCTGTGTCTCCAGTGGGACCAGCTATCATCAGGGAGGTAGTTTATGACACTGAGAAAGTACAGTGTTCCCCTTGGGAAAGCACAGTGGCCCTGTGGAATGAAACATTTAGAAGGTTTTGATCATATTTTCCTGGGTTTAGTGCCGTTTACATGCTTATTCCTCAGCTACTCCTACATGTAGTGTCTCTTATCACTTCATAACGTCTTTAATTCCATTATAAAAGTTCAGAGATTTTGTTATTAGTAGTATTTCTTTATTTTGATTCACATGAGAGAAGATATTTACCCTTGCTCCCTGGTGTGTGTACTCTTTCCTGCTCGTGCAGAAAAAGAATAACAAGCTGGGACAATGTTTCAGACAAAAAACACATGAATCTTGCTGGGGAAAAGCTGTTCTGGACTCTGTGCCTGAGCAAACTACTGTTAGTAATTTTGCTGAGAATAGATGTTGACAGGAGACTGCTTATTTATTTAGATGTGGGTCTATTAACTTGGTTTTTCACTGTGGTGATTCATACAAATCTATAAACAGTAGAAACTGCTTTGTTAATTAGTTGATATTGCAGAATTGGAAAGGGAAGCAGAGAAATGTAAATGTTTTTTCACAAATACATTCTATCAAGAAAAGGTTTTTAAAAATCTCAATGGCGAATCGTGAGAAATGCTATGTGCACCTTTTGAAATACAGCTAGAATGCCAGCAACAAAAAGAGTGACCACACGTGTTACACTCAGGTGGTTCCTTTACTTGTTTTTACTGGACATTTTTCTCACTGTCAGGTCCTGTGTTCTGTGCTGAAACTGTTTGATTTTGACTTCCCCTCTCACTGTAGGCTCAGAGGATCAATGTGAAGCAGAACCAGCATGGTTTCAGCACCTGGATATGCAGAGTGGTGTCAGGAATCCCAGTCCATGAAGCTGGACACTCCACAGACCAGCTGCTGTGGGACACTGCAGCACACTCCTGAAGTTGGCTGGGTTGAGAATTGCCTTTTTATGCTTTGAGGCACCCTCTGCCTTCCACCAAGCTGTGATCCTGAGTTGTGCTACTCTGCCAGGTAGCTGAGTCTTAAACCAGCTATACTGGGAGCAGAAAAATCAGTGAGATTGTGGAGGAGCTCAACTGCTTACCTGTACATTGCTCTCATGGTGAAGAGACCCTGACAGAATCCTCAGCCACTGTCACAGTTGCAGCCAGTGTGGTTCAAAACTGAAATGTTCTTCAGAAATATTCCCACTTTATGGAAACCACAAAACAGGCTTGATTCTTCATTTAGGCTCTTTTGCTCTTGCCTTTTGTACATGTTTCTGTGTAATGAATGTGTTGTAATTCAAATTATATATTGCTTTGTCATAATACAGGAGCCTCATGAGCTTAACTCTGAGCTGTTTACATCTGCCCTGCATAATTACTCAGACTCTGCTGTCTGGTCTCCCAAAGCCTGGACCACAAAGTTATCTGAAACTCCCCTCTGCACCCACCCATCTCCTAACTGCAGACCTCTGTGTCTGCCTTCTTCCCCGCAGCTGGTAATATGAGGTGCTCATTTCGCTTAAGGAATGTATTTTCCACACCTTTTTCTCACCTTTCTTGCCATGAGATCCTTTTCAGTCATTTTTAGGTGTTTCTTCCTTTTTTTTTTTTTAATTTAATGACACTTTGTCACTCTTTGCTCAGCACATTGACTACAGCTGGAGAGGAAGGGGTAGAAGGCACCAAAAAAAAGAAAAGCTTTTTAAATTTTATTTTATTTACTTTGTTTAACTCCTGAAACTTCTACTTTTTGCAGACTATCCCATGGCCAAGCTCTAAATGTTTTGCTCAGTAGAAAGTTCCTTGCTTTTAAATGTTTTACTACTGGGAGGTGTGTCCTTGTTGCTAGAAGAGGTCAGGAATCCCCTGGAGAATTTAATCATGATTTTATGATTTTGTTCAAAATTTACTCTGCAAGCAGCCGTGGCTTCACTTCTGTCTTTTTGATTTGTAGGGACAGAAAAAACCTATACCTGTTACAACTTGGCACATGAACTGTTTTGCTGGGCAAACACTGCTCAGTCTTATGTCCAAGCAGCCAAAGCAATACCATTGCACAGGTTTGTTTCATTTTTCCAATAGCTTTTGTAAAATAACTAGCAAAGAACCTGCAATACTTAATGAGACTGGCAGACAGGGAAAGGTCAAAAACAAGCAGGAGACCTGTTCTGACTCATTCCTCCTGGACTTATAACTTGTTTCTTAGACCAAACAGTACTTTTCCTTTATTAAACAAAAAAAGAAAAAAAAAAAGTATTAAGAGATGACAGGCTGAAACTGCCTACTTTCCTTTCAGTGTCAGAAGACATAAATAGTTTAAGTCTGCAGTGGTTTCTGATTGAATATCCTTTTGAAGTAATGATAGCTATAATTTAAAGGAACAGTTACCATATTTTCTTCTCTTTGTGACATTCTTTGATGCCCTGAGTATAAATCTGCTTAAAATAGCTATAGCCATGCCTGGGTTTACTACCAGGATTTTCGGAGGTTCTGCCTCTAATTGCCATCATATGTACCTAATATCACAAACATAACTGCCTAATGATGATGTTGCTGCAAATACTTTCTTGACATAAGAAGAAAGGTAAATTCAGAGGTGCACATTAAGTTTAAATTGTTTGCTAAGACCAAAACTTTTGCAAAGAAATTATTTTTAATTAGCATAAATACTTTTCGAGGGCTGCTTGGCCCCAGATGTATATTCAGCTGGTAAGGGGTATTACATTATGATCTAATACAGCATCAGAAAATTGCTGACTTTCAGGGACAATTACAAAAATATTTTGGTATAATATAATTCCAAACTTGGTTGTTGTCTCACACAAATATGTATAAATCATGTAGATTTTTTTCCCCAAAAATTTGATGCAACTTTAAAAAATATATATCTAATTTGGGGATAAATTAGTGGGTATCTTTTTCTATCTGCTATTCTGTTAAACAGTTCCTAGTTTCCATTCCATACTATTGAAATTAGAACAAAAGCTGAACCTCTTGTATATTCACTTTAGGAGTATCTCACTGTTATCCTGGTGTATTCTATAAAATAATGGACAAACGCAATGCATGAAATATTAAATATTTTAATTAACTTAGTATTTTCTGTTAATAATAAGCCTTTAATTATTCGAATGAGCTGTCGTGTTTATCTTTTGGCATCAGGGAATAGAAATTATTTAAAATAAAATAATTAAGAACCTGATAAACTAAACCAAAATAAAAACACAAACAAACAAATGAAAACAAAACCAAACCCCAAACAAACAAATAATAAAAAAAACAAACTACAGAGGCATCTCTTTTGGGACCAAGTAAGGATTGCCATCTCAGAGAAGAATGTTTGTGTGGTTGGGAAAGAAGCTGGGCAGATAATAAAAGGGATGAGGGCAGGTGAGATAAATTATGATACTGTTGTAAAGCCCATCAATTCTGGTGTCACAGGCAGCTGCAGTTTTTGCAGTTTATTATTGAATATACTTTGTCTGATCCTATGTTGTTACTTCCAGTCAAGATCACCAAACCCTGCTTGCCTCTCTTGCTAGGACATACTCTGCATTTTTATCACCTGATGCTTTTCTCCTAATTACGTGAAGTACCGACTTCCAAAGTAAATGTATAACTTTATAAACAAGGTAGGTTGGACAGACAAGCAATCTTGCTGCAGCAGCAGCATACTGGGCAAGGGCCAGTTCCTTTGCCTTCCTTGATAACTAAAACACAAGACAATTTGCAGTGGTGTCACTGTTACTATCTCAAGTGCTCCCGATCTCTGGTGCCTCTCAGCCTCATTTATAACAGAGCAACAGCAGGATAATGCTGCTAGTTGATTTGGTAGTGTAATGAGTAATTCTCATGCATGGCAGTGGAGGAGTCAGGCTTGTACTTCTGGAGTATAAAATTACTGATAAGCCATTATCCCTTTTCCCAGCTCTCAGATGTAACTGAGATATGGAGGGATGTGGTTTCAGCTTCGTGGCTCTGTTTCTGGACTCTGGCCTTTCACAATATGCAAACTCATGATCTTGCCACTCAGGGAGTTAATTTCTTCACAAATTCTTCATAGATTCAAAGCCCAGATAGGACAGTGCACCAAGTCCTTCACCTGAAGTAATTGCAGACACATTCAAATCAGTGGATGGGAAAGTCTTTGACCTGTTTGTTTGTTTCCAAAAGGCATTTTGCTCAATCTGATACAATGAGTCAAAAACTGCTTTTACTGTTTGGACAAGGAATCCTTCATACAACTCTCAAAACCCCATTTGAAGAGACTCAATCATCGCTCCTGCCCAACAGCAAGGTAAGTTAAGTGTCAGCTGCAACATTACAGGCAGCGATGGGCAGGTTTTGGTGTCTCCTGGCACCTTCTGGATCTATCTTGAGAAGGCAGTGGAAAGAACTGTGATGGCCAAGACCTCATGTTAAAGACGATCTGGCAGTCTAACTGAGGTGATCTGAGGTGATCTCACTGGCAGTGATCTGAGGTTCACTGATGACCCTGCCCCTCTGGGAGATGAAAGGCCTGTTGAGCCAGGGAGTGCCCTCCACGGTACCAGTAAATAATTTAGGCAGCCCATCTATGTGGCTGGGGAAATGCTTCTCTGTGGAGGAGAGAACTGAGTGGGATTTAAACTACGAAACAAGAAGGTGGGTGATGCAAACTTTCATGCTAATAGGAAAGGCTTTCTGCGTGGGAAAACAGAGGAGTTCAAGTTAATAAGGAAAGATAAAGGGTAGTCCACTACAGAAATTCAAGATGCTCATTTTTTATTTATTTTTAAGGATGTTTTGTGTAAAACAAACACAGACCCTCAGGAAGATCAACATGTAAATGTTGCTGACCTTTAAATGAGGTATTACAGATGCTTGATAGAAGTCAGCCAGTGAAACCATACCAGAAATGATACAATCAGAAAACAGATACAAAAAAGATAGTTGTTTGCTGCATTTTGAGCTGAAATTTCCAACTGTTTAAGCATCTGCTCAATAAAGGATAATCATCTGCTTGAGCCCAGACTTGCAAAAGGCAGCTGAGCAAAGGCTGCATGTGTGGAAAGTGGGCAGGTGATACAGCAAATGTGCAGCAGAGAACTGGAGATGTTGCAGGTCAAGAGAAAACCCAGATCACAGGAGGACATTGGAGTCACCACACAGCTGACCCTTGTGGCTGTTTGTACTGCGAGGTGAAGAAAGGCACTGGAGTTTCCAAAATGTAAGTTCTTCTCTGGAAAGTTGTTTTGCTTTGTTTTTAACAACTGGTTTCACTCCAAAATCCTCCATTTTATTAACAGTATCAGATGCCATCAAGGAGACTATTTTATTAGTTTGTTGGCTATATTACATCTTGCAACACACATTTCTAATGCCTAGGAATGCGATTTGGAAATGGCTAAATTACAGTGATAAATTTACAATTTACCAGTATCAATCCAAATCCAGTACAGTGTGTCTTAAAGAAGTCCATTGAAAAACAGTTACATGACTGCAGTAAAACTGAATATTTTAATGCCAGAAACTGTGGAGGATATGAAACTGCTGGGAATCAGTGATGACTATGTGTACCCTCTCCCTCCAAACAGGGAGATATTTAATTCTTTTTTGAGTAAGTAGATAAAAGAACTGAGAAACTTGTATGATTTTGGGAAGGCAACTCTGTGGAGGTACAGATGCAGTGCCGTGTACCATGTTTGCTGCAGTGGCCATTCCCTAAAGTTACACACTGCAACTCTCATGCTGGCAGAAGTTTGTTTGTGTCTTTATGATCACAACTACAATCGAATGTTCCCAAATTCTGCATGTTCAAGAAAACACTTGTGAATTTCATGGTTAAAAATTGTGGGCAGTAATAGTTAGAGAGAAGCAGAAAGAAAATACTGTGAGAGTCTAGCAGAAGCCTGTGCCTGGGTTAACTGCTAATCCCTGCCCAGGAGCCCCTGACCCTGTGAGACATGGTGCTGCCCTTTTTTTGTTCAGGAAACATGTTTCTCAGCTGTTATTGCAGAGGCTAGATGGTGATTTTGTTGAAGGCAATGGGAGGAATACCTTCAATGGATCAGAATCTGGCCTCATTTCTGCTCCAGGCTAAATGGGAAATTACCCTTTTTTTTTTTTTTTTCGTATTCCTGAAAGTACTCAGGCCAGCATTGTGTGGTTTTCCTCCTTATTTCCTTTTGTTCCTATTCAAACATCTGTCTGAAGTAGTGCATTACATACTAATTTGGTTGGAGCTTTTTTTTTTTTTTTGCATGGTTGGGTGTGATTACAGTCTTTCACTTCATTTTCATTAATTTACTTCATTTATTTGCTTTTGATCTTTTATTGAGCCGTATAGTATCCGCGTGTGTGTGTGAGTGAGCACGTGTGTGTGCATGCAAACGGGGAAAATTTCTGCATTTATTTCTTTTTGGATGCACTCACTGCACTCTCTGGATAGAACTGGCAGCAGGGCCCTTGGGTTACATCTAATGCCTGTATGTGGGCCCTCGCTCTCACCATGTGGCACGAGCCACTGGCATCAACAGGGTGCTCCCACCTGGTCACCCACCTGGGCAGGGCAGTGTGTGAGCAGCAGGATGTGTGAGTGAGTAGCCATGGACAGCCCATGTACTTCAGGTGGGACACCAAACCCCTTCCTTCAAACAGTAGCCTTCTTTCAAGCTATGTGAACCTTTGCTGCTGCTTTGGCTCATGGGTGCATGGAGCAGGATGCTGTGGGAAGGGGCTGTCAGCTGGATTTCCACACTGGCCGTTCTGTGTTTCTGTAGAGGCGTCTGCGGCTCAGACGTTTCCTCTGATGCTCTCTTAGTAGTCTTCAGCCTACAGGTAACACCATAAATGTATGTACTACAAACTGAAACAAATACATACGTTTTGGGATCATTACTGGCAGTGGTCAGTGCTGATCTTCGATTCTTGCAGGTTCCCAGTGTGTCACAACGAGAGGAAGGCTCGGCCTTCCAGGTGCAGCCCTGAGAATTGTCCAGGCCACAGGGGCTGCCCAGCCACCACACACTGGCCTCTGAAGTGCCCCCTTGTCTTCTGCACAGGGATGTCTGTTTGCTTCTCTTGCACTGGGTTGTCCTCACCCCTGATAGGGCTGTGGCACAGGATGTGTTTCACCTCTCCTTTCTTTCCCTGTCCCTCCCATCACAGAGTGTGTTGATACATGTGTTTTGCCTACATCGCTTCCTGTAAAGTTGGAGGGTAAAGCTCTCCATCACATGTCATCGTTGTCTATAATTACTGTTCTGTCACTGTCCTGCAGAGGAGCTGCCTCTGTCACCCCATCATCAGCTTTTTTCTCATCTTTTTGAAGCTTCACTTTCTCTCCTAGGTACCCAGGAACAGAGTGATGATAGACTCTGTGATGTTTTTTGATCTTTCCCCTCATACCCTTGGATCTTACTCACCAATCTTCCTTGCCTTTCTGTCATTGCTAATAAATTTTCTTTCTGTAAATGTTATCTGTATGTTAATATCTCTACAGAAAAAGATACCATAGAAGGAAATACTAATTCCAGAGACGAGATATTACCTTAGTTTGGCCAGTGTGCATATTTCTGGCAATGGCAGCCCACACAAGTCTTCTATGTATACATCCTCCCATAAAAGCCATGTTTAATGGGCAGTTACATGGAATGACAAAGGAGATGTTCTTATTTAGTAAAAGGCTTGCGTTTCTAAAATAATTTTTATTGTCTTGTGCTACAGACATAATCATACATTTTTTGCTCTATTGAGCTGTGGTCAAGAAGGTCTGGCCCTGCCATTATTCTTGTTTCTCAGGCAGTGTTTTATAATAGTCCCTGTTATTCCTTTTTCTTGACATATTTTATATAAATATTATAAGAATATGTTTGATTTGTACCATGTCATCTAGAACCTTTTAAAATTCTTTCTTAAACTAAAAGCATACCGCTGCTTGAAGAAAAATAAGCACAGTACCCTTATCACTCTGGCACTGTTTTCTTCTAAAATATCTCCCATTTGGAAGTCTTTACTGTAATAACTGGGATATGAGCATAAAGGCTGGAATTTTCCCAAATAAGAGAGCTTCAAGCCATAATTTCTTAGTACAAAAGCTTCTTTTTTGTTAAATTATATATAAGTATTTTCAGCAGGACCTCCTATGCACAACTATGTGGTGAGCACTCCCTTTTGCAGTATCAGCTGAAAAGTATAACTTCTATACCGTTTATATCAATGTCACTGTTACAAACAAATCTTGCTTTACATTAGAGGGTGAGCTGGAGATACGTAGTCAGAGATATATGCACAAAACGTGTGTCTGCTTTTTAGTTGCAGGATCACTGCCCTCTGATCTCACTCACCTCTTTTAAGGCTGTGCAGGAAGGCAAACCCTGGATTACAGTCTGGACAAAAGCAGAGGTTGAACATGAATGAACTGATAGATTCCCCACACGAGAACATACAGATTCTTTCAACCCATGGTACTGCTGACTTTAGACTCAGAGTCTTTCCTTTCTTTTGCCCCTTTATGCACATTTACATCCGTGTTAAGAAGAGTGAAATCCATCCTGTTCTTCAAAAGAAAAAGCTGCTGCTATAACATGTCACCTACTGCTACAGCTGGGATTTTTCAGAGGAAATTTCAGTGGGATTTGGGTTCCTAACTGCCCTAAATTCTTTTGGAAATCTCAGTCTAATAGTCCTATATGGGGGTGTAAAAACTACCTTCGGTAAAGGAATTTTCCTTTTCATTTTGCACCTCTCTCCTAGGCCAGCTGCGACACAGCATCTCAAGCGAAAAAGAAATAGCATTTCCAGCCTCCTCTGCTCACAAAGGGACATCTTTCATCCTCCCCAGCAGCACTGGTGCCCACTGGCTCAGGAGGAAGAAACCTGATGATCACATCACTGCTGGGGTCAGTAGTATGATACACTGCCTACTGAGTTTTCTTCCGAACTCCCAGAAATGTGTTTTGCCTTCCCATTGGCAGTTTTCCTAGAACACTGATGAGAATACAAATACTAAGCACTTTATAGCTTTAGTATATATCAGTTAGGTGGGTTTTTCTGTGAGTTTCCCATGAAATTTTTGCAAAGGGTGTGTAAGAAATGCCTGATCCAATGAAGAAAATACCAATTGATATGTTTGTTTTTCCGCATATATATACAGAGTTTAATTTAGCATAGAGGAGCAACTAAGAATCAAGTATTGTTATGGTAAAACACTTCCTTTCATCTAGAGTTATATGTGATGCCATAATAAATCCAAATATGCATGATTGTTTATTAGAAAGTGAAAATTTAAATTAACACTGTGGCTAGTACTGAGTTCTACTCTCTGCCATCATCTCAGTATATTTGGGTTTGTGTAACATGAGCATTCAGAAGCAAAACTTGCATGAAATCTTCTAATTGTCAATGCCTTCTCCTTGTAAGGATTTGCAGTGAATCTCTCGAAACTTGCGAAGTCCCCAGGGGGATAAGAATTCACAGATCTAACTAACCCTGAGGGTTGTGTTATCACACAGATTAACTATTCTCAACCAATTTCTGAAATTCATTAGGCAGTTAAGGCTTTCTATCAACATTAGTAATGTGTACTTTCTTTTCCTACCTATTTGTCCTTAAATATATTTATTAGGTCCCTGACACACAGTGGCCCTCTCTCCTCTTATTAATCAGCTTCTTACATGTTGCTGAAGAAGCACCTCAATTTCACATGTTCTTCTAATTATTCCTTTTAAAGGAGTCAGAGCACAGTACCCCAACTGTCAATAGTGCTATTCCACAACATTGTATTTGGAGAAGCAGTATCAATAAGTATATTTTTTCAACCCAAACAAAGTTTTATGTTTTTTCAAAAAAAAAAAAAAAAAGGTTATTTCCCAGAAGCCAGCAATGCCAGTGTCTGTGTTATAGACTTGATAAATAAAGCCAGGATTGTGTAGGAAGTCACTGAGTGTCAGATACATCAGAACAAGGATTTTTATGGTATCTATGTCTCAGATAAGGTCTCTCCTGCTTAAATTGATATACCCCTTGGATAATGGTTGCATATGAAGGATGTCAGCACATTTGGGGTGAATCCCATTAGGTACAAACTTTCATTACAGTAAAGCCCCACAAAAGGGTTGCCTATGAACGAAAACTGGAGGAGGCTTCCTCAGTTATGGAGTCCCATCTCCTTTTCACACAGGCACCACATCCCGTAATGCCCCAAACTAATCTGTGAAGCTGATCTAAAGATAAGGTCCTGTTTTGGATTTGGGTTGGGTTTTTTGGTTGGATGGTTTGGGGATTTGTTCTGTCACAAAACCTCCTTATTCTGATGGTTTAGTACTTTCTTTTGGTTCCCAGACATTCTCACTCATTTACATCTGCTTCTTCTTATGCCAACACTGTCCTATAATTTCTAGCTTGTAAACTGAAATACCAGCTGCAAGACAAATGGACCTTGCTGGCTCTGTAGCAAGGAACAGGTTGAAATGCCTCTGGGTACAAAGAGTTTGAAGGTGCCTGGCAGGATGGCCCAGGTGACCCTCACTCTTATACTGAGGGAAGCATCTCTGAAGGAAGGTGCTGTTTCCTTCCCAAGCAGCTAGGGCATAAATATTTTTCTCTTCCAGAAAGCTTCTGCAAAATGATAGTCTGCTTTTACACCAAACCATTTAATAAGTTTAATTAAATGGAAGCTTATGATAATTAAACCAAAAGCCTAAGGGCCCTGTTCTGTGAGGACTTACTCCTTGCATAAGACCAATTTCCATATAATTTAGACAACAAAATAGCGGAACAGTACTTTGCCATCTAATTTATATGAAATTGGTATTCTCCAACCCAGATTTATATTACACTGTAAACACACTTCTTGTATCTTGGCAGATACGTCCAGTACTAGTATTGGAGCAGAAGAGAAAGAAAAGCTTTTTAAAAGGGAAACCCCCTTTAGAAAAAAATAGCCAACCAAATAATTTTTTAAAAAAAATAGCCCTGAATGTGCAAATTAAACTGTAATCTGATAAACTCTGCATGAGGATCAAATTTCCTTAAACAAATTCTCTAACATAGCGGGTACTTGTAGGTTCTTCTTTCATAACAAATTTGCATATTTACTACTTCTGGGTGTTTTCTTGAACTAGTGTTTGTGATCAATGCTAGAAAAAAACCCACACTCCGCATTTTGGAATTCCTTACCGTCTCCCCAAGTGTCCCAGAGGAACAGTACCGTGCATTATCTCCTCCGCCACCTGTATTTTTATTGCACTTCAAAACAAAGCTCCAGTACTACAAAGAATCAATGGGGCCTGATTCTTCACTACCTTACTCCAACTTTGCTCTAGCCTGCTGCAGACAAAACCATTCCTCTTGCTTACAGCTGAAACAGTGGGAAAGTCCCCAGCCCTCCCCACCAGTGTGACAGGACAGCAGATTTTGGTCCTTTCCTGGTCCCATCTTGTAGACACAGGCACAAGAAACACAAGTAACCCAGGTAGAAAGGGAATTATGATCCTTTCTGTTCTCCTCTGCTCCTGCTTGCAGCAGCTTAGCTGATAACTGAGACCTTGGTGATAGGTGACTTTACTGCATGAGCTTCCCTGCTTTGGGAGTGTTTTTACTTTTGTTTCATTTCTTGTTTGTTGGGGTTTTTTTGTTTGTTGTTTTTTTTTTTTTTTTAGAGATTGGAATTGGTGGATTACCATTCAGAAGGAGGTTGGTTTTGTGCCAGTTCTTGTTCCAAAGAAAAGCATGGTCCTACACTGAGGGAAGTTATAAGTCTGGTAGTTGTGGAAAAGGTGAAATCGTTATTTTGAACAAGGTGGATACCAAATGCTGTTCTGCACAGCTACTCCCTGTTAGATGCTGGTGATTAATTGCTCAGGGTTAGAAGATAACCAGGTCAGAGCCTTATGAGATATACACTTCCCACTGACAGTCAAATAGTAGACACTCATATCTAAAGTCTATTTGTAAAAGTAGTAGGGAGGCATTGTCCCTTGTACCATAAATGACTGTATCATTATAATTTATAATGCCCATTCCTCTGTTTCTAAACCTTTGAGACACTGACAGCCATAACTCTGACCTGCTGTTTTGCTTGCGCTGCAAATACAAAGCCCAGTGGTTAAAACTCAGCCCAGGTGAGCCAAAATTATTCCCTGCAAGACAAGGCATCTGGAAGGTCTCACCCTGTTGCTGACTGCCCTACCTGTTTGTGGGCTTTGACCCAAGCATGCAGAGAAGCGTTGCATCCTGAGGGTCGTTTCTGACAGCTCTGAACATAGAAACCCATTTTCTTTGCAATCTTCAGAAGTGACTTACAAAATATCTAAAGTATTCAAAATCTGTGACCTTTTCCTCCAGGCAGAGACTTCGTCATGGTGATCTATGTCTCTGTGGCCTTAAGGCCAGATTAGTACAAGGCGTTGCCCCAAACCACCTGCAGGCTGGAGCTGCCGAGAGGGGAAGCCTGACTGCTCAAGGGCCCTCACCTGGGGAAGCCGGCGAACCCTGCGCTCAGCAAACCCCATCAGCAAGTAAGATTCAAAGTCTTTTTAATTATTGGTGGTGTTTAAAGCCTTAAATAGTAGAAAGCCTGAGTCTGTGAGGAGCCCACACATCATGTCACACTGTGACATTTTTCAGGGGAGATGCACACGGCAACTACTTACAGCTACAAGCTACAACAGAGACCCAGGAAACTGTCCTCTACTGTGGGACAAGGGTCCCACTCCTCTTAGAGGCACCTGAAGGTTGTGTGGAGACGTGTCTCCTCCCACAGGGACTGTGTGGCCTTGGATCTGGGTGCCTGGCTGTCCAGGTAGCAAGGATAGAGAGGTCGAAGGGCAGGTTGTGCTGCTCAGGCAGCTGTCCTCCATCTCCCACAGGAAAAGGGCTGAGTGGGGCAAGCTCAGCCCGTGGCTTGGAGGTGTATCACGCTTGTAGGCTGCCAGCTGACCCTTTGCAGCATCTGTGACAAGCTTGAGGCTCAAAAGTAAGTGTGCTGTTTGGTTTTTATCTAGATTTTAAAATAAATAAATAAATACAAATCATCACAGGCAGAAATGGAAGGATTGCATTAATTTCCCTAGATTATTTCTTTAGCAAGACATGGTCACTTTTTTCAGAGGTCATCTCCCCACCCTGTATGGGAGAGCTTCTTAATATTATAAGCAAGTTTGTCTTTTCTTAACCTGACTTTTTAAGATTAGAAATGTTCTTAGAGTAGATCAGCACATCAGGACCTAAACTCATTTTAGGTTTTATACCCAAACCTGAACCTAGATCTGTATCTCCCAAGTCCTCCTCTCTTTATTACAAACAAAATGGATAATTCCAGACCCAACTGCACATTGAAGTGAATCTGACACCCCAGATCTCCTGGAGGGCTTTTAAACAATGGATCTATTCTGGGCAGATTTGGAACTCACCCTAGGAGTAGGATGATTTCCAGAAAAAATTAAGATGATCCCAGACTGAGGGAAGGTACAAAGGAATAGGAAGGACTCCTCAGCACTTGTGTGAGGCTGGGGAAAAAATTTGGACGTGTGAAATGGAACTCTAGGGGAGACGGATGAGGAGAAGATTGGGGAAGTGGTGGTATTCTTGTGGTAGCTACTGCAACTCCACTGAGCCCAGCTCACATGGAAATTTTTTACTGAGATCTCTGTGTACAGTGCTGCATGCTACAGGTGTAAGTCTGAATTCGTCCCACAGCATTTGTTAAATGGCTCAGAAAAACACCAGTTTATCTTAAAAGGGAAAAGTAGTCTGATACAAATAAAGAAATCGAGTAGAGAGGGACCAGAGGTGTACAGAACCGAGTTTCTGGGTAAAAAGCAGTCCTGGTCACAGCCTGCCCAGCTCCAGGTGTCACCATCTGGTTTCAGACATATTTACTTAAAGTTAGTATAGCAAGTAGGGAAGAAGTATGTCATCTTCGTTCTCGTGTGGCATCAAGATTCCAAACTCCAATGATAAATAATGTACAAAGGTGCGAAAGTACAATTCTGTTTGTCCTGGGCCTCTCGTCAGGGAGATGTGAGGGATGAGGAGCACAGAGCTGCCAACTGTGCCGGCGTGGCAAGGCAGGAGCACCCAGGTGGTCACTTGGCCAAACACCCTGCGTGCCACTGGCCGGCCCCAGTCCCAGACCACTGAGAGCTTTTCAAGGGAAGCATTTCATGTCCCAGCACCTCACGCACACAGAGCCTCTTTTCCAGGGTGTTGTTACCTTGCTTCCCGAAAAGTTTCAAGGTCTATTTTTTAGCACATATTTATTAAAATTTTCTCTCACTATTCAAAAGAATATTTGAATGGCCACTCGAAACCCCGCTGCCTAATGACTGTCAACTAGCTGAAGAAAGGAGGCGAGGGAGGCTTTACTTTGGGCAGGGGGGGAGAGAAAATAAAGAGAAATCGGCCCAGCTTCAAAGGGCGCATTTCCATAATTGCCCTGTAACTTTGGCAAAATAAATCTGAAGGGCTGAGAAAAGCGCAATCTCTCAGATGAGTGCACTACAAAAGCCCCAGAGATCCCCAGTCCCACTTGTTACTATTCTAATTCAGTGAGAGAATTCAGTCCCTAACCTCAGTAACAAAAGCCATGAAATCACCATCCTCCCATTCCGATAGCCTATTCCCAAAGAATAAGACCTTATCCAGCCTTTGTCTCCATCCTGCCCACAGACACTTGGTACAAGTCAGGATAGCATTAGGTGGAAGAACAACTGGTAGAGGTTTTTCGGACTGACAATTTAAACCCTCAGTCTCAGGCTCTTCATTGCAAATATGTGAACTACTACATAGGACGGGGTAGATGGGGTCTGACTTGTTTTATTATCACAAGAAGTCCTTTTCATAGTTTATATGTAGTTGAATTTCCATACAATCTGTCTAAACTTCCCAGATGAAATATGCACATGAGAGTTACGCAGGAGTTTTTCTTTGGAAAGGTGAAAATACCCCCCGTAACTGCTTCTAGGATTTAGTGTTTGTCCTCAGTAGTACACAATCTATTAAAAAAAAATTATTATAAAAGTAATTATAAACAAAAATTTAATAAGAAAGTGTCTAAAATGGCTTTGCTGGCACAGTCACAGTTCCAACTTTGTAATTCCTTGATGAAAAAATGACTGCTGAATGTGAATAGTAGATCTTTTACAGCAAAGGCCCAATCTCCCGTCATTTGGCCCCTCTCTGACTTTTTTATTTTCTCAATAAGACAAGCTTTTGTGGTGATGTTCAGTATGGACAATCAGGACAGCCTTATAAAGGGATTGAGAAGGGCATACAAAGGGCTGCGGCAGCATCAAAGCGAGCCCGGCAGCACAATAGAGATGACATTTTTACATCCCAGGGCTGGGGCGGGCAGGGACTGAATACTGTGTCCATAGCAGTGTCAGTAAACAATGAGCAAAGTGGGAAAGGGGTGAAAACACAAGTCAAAATCTTTTTATTGAAGCCCCCTACACATTCATTGGGCATTTTCAGCCCTGCATTTGAAAGCTCTTCCATTTACTTACTCTCTGGATTCTCCTATTTAACTAACTGACTGATGATGGCTCCATTTTGATATCTGAAGAAAAGAATGGGAATTCTTCCTAAAGTGAATATATTAATTCATGAGATTTAATTGCGTTTTATTGGCAGTAAAGAAAATATTAGCGGCGTGGTGCTGTTCTTAAAGGGACACTGCCACCTTTAACACCACGTTTAAGAACACTGTTTAAGAAGCCCCAGCCTTACCTGTGGTATTAGTCCTGCCTGTGGTTCTGGGAAGCAATGTTTTGTTTTTAGTTTGCTGGTTCCCTCAATTTAGGTTTGGTTGGTTGGGGGTTTCGCATAACAAAACAAGGCTGGACTGTTCTGTTTTGCTGGTTCCTTGTTCCATTTCTTGTGCCCAAACCCAAGGTCTCGGTGTGGTTCAAAGTACCAGCACGGAAAGTCTAAAACCAGAGGATTTAACCCTGGTCACTTAGCCAATTCAGGTAATCTCAGTAAGTACACCAGAGGCCAGGAGGGCAGGCATGGGCACTAAAATTTGCTTTTCTGGGCATTTTTTTCCCTGGAATTGCAATATCAGGCTCTGATTTAGCACTCTAGAGGAAATCTTTCTATCGAGCATACATTTCTGGCATCGTCCTCTGTAGGAATCACTTGCAAAAGTCTCCATCTGAGAAGACCAGCACTGGTGCCACTGTTCAACAGCCATCTCAAGTGTCCTTTTTCATTAAATTATTTTGGAATAGGGCTGGTCTAATCTCCTAGTGAAGCTTTATCTTTCTTGGAAGCAAGTTAGACTGCAACAGAGAAAATCAATGTTTTACTCCTTGTATCTAATTTCACATTACATCTATGTTTTTAGGCACTTAAATTTTACTGCTAAGGTATCCTGAGTATTGCAAAGTCCAGTGTGAATTACACTAATGATCGCTGAGAAATCCAATAGAGTGAGTCATATATTTGAGAGAGAGAGAGAGATTTTCTTTTCAGTTTTGCTTGAAAATAAATATAATATTAATGTATTAAAACCTCAAGTTTATGCATACCCAGTGAGTAATTTTATTCTAGCCTGGCTAGCTGGCCTACTGACATGCATTTTCACCACTGCTAAAAATAATGAGGAATCCAAGTGACACACATTTATGGCTAGGAGTGCCATCAGATCCCTTGGCCTAATTGAGCATGCCTACACACCTTAGAGTGTTTTGCATAACCAACTTAGACAGCGGGAACATTTCCAACCAGATTGATTGACATATTTTATTTCTAACTTAAGCTTAATCAGGACCAAGAATGATTCATTTATACCTTTCAAACTTTAGGAATTGACACAGGAGACAACCAAGCTGCAGACTCCAGTGTAAGCAATCATGTAAAGGAAAAAATATAGATTAATATAGTTTATTAGCCTACTTAGCTGCTGTGGTTGATGTAATAAAATTAATTAGTTAGCTGGTAGGGGAGTTACTTTATTTTATAAAGTAAATGTCAAGCTAGATTTTTTTACAGGAAACATTTTTTTCCTGAATCACTCCTCCACTAAACATTTATCTGAAGTAATGTACAGAATCTAGAGTTACCTTAAGGTGCAGTTTGATTATTTTTTTTGTCAGAAACCAGCTAGATGAGAGCTCATCTCCCAGCAATAATCATATTGACTCTCAAATTGAAAGAGTTTCCAGCTTTTAAGGTGTAAAGTACCTTCAAATAAATATCAGCAGTTTCCAAGTGCCATGCCTTAAACAGGAACAAAGCCTAATAGAATAGACTGTAATAAAAGTGCTATTTCCAGCATGTGTGTATGTGGCTGCTCTATGCTGAAAATGTCCTTTAGCACTTTTTAACCATATTCTCTAGTGTGTCAGCAAAGAGACTCCATCAGAGTATTTAACATTGCTGGGAGCAAAGGAATAAAGTGGAGTCACTGTTGATTATTACTCATTAGCCACAAGGACATCCACTTAACATGTGAATAAATGAATGACACCATGTCCTAATGGAAATGGCCTCAGTGTACCTTTAAGCAAAATGTTGTTTAATATCTTCTATTTGCTGAATAGTAAAGAGGCCTGTTGGACATGCACAGCTAGCAAGCGGCCATTGTTGCTTTGTTCCAATTTCAGCATTTAATAAAAAAAGATGTTGTCTTGACTGCAGCAAAGCTGGGCCTTGAAACCCTGGGTGGCAGCACAGGCTTGCCCTCATTCTGCAAATTCAGAATTTCACTGGCATCCTAAAGGGTTAATGCCCATAAAGCAAATGAAGCCTTAGAAGGTACATGTTCTTCATTATTCTGCTTTACATTCAAACATATAAAACAAAGAACATCTGATATCTTTATTGGTTTTCTTAGATAAAACGCAAGCAAGCTATAAGCCTTAATTTTCTTATTACCATTTGTTAACAAGGAAGATAACACTCTCAAAAGTACTTGATTAGGGCTCCCTTTGATTTGTATCTTGTTATGATTACCAGGGCATATATTTTTTGTATTATTACTTTAGTACACTGATAGTTCTGATCAAAGTGATACAAATACGTATTTTAAAAGTGTAAATATTAACCATACAGGTAAACCACGTAATCTGAACAGCATCTTGAATGCTGCCATGCTGAAGCAGACATTAGGAAAACAGTCACAGCTGAGATATATGCTCCTATCTGGAAAGCTGGTATACCAGCCTGGAGGAGCCCTTTTGCTCCCAAACCCTTGCAGCAGCAACTTAGATAGTTCACAACTTCTTTTTTTGTTTCCTTTTTCTTTTTTTTTTTTTTTTTTTGGACAGTATAGCTACTGAGAACAGCTGCGGAGATGGTATTGAAGCTATTTGGTATACCACATATGTAAATACACATGATCAGAATCCAAACAGCACACATCTGTTCTTACAGGAATAAACCAGCTTTAACTATCTAAGAAAAATAACAGCAAGTGCATCAGCTAACATGGAAGATTTGGAAGGGTATTTTAATGAATGGTCTGATGCCTGATTGTGAAAATTGTGCTGGATCTTTTCATTACTCTTGTGATTTTGTCTGCTAACAGCCAGCTGCACTGGAGGCAGCTCGCTGCTGTTTCCCAGCTCACAGGGCTTTCTCCTGTCTTATCCCGCGCCGTGATGGGCACTTTGGCTGTGGTGAATGGGGAGCCTGACACGGCCCGCTACGCCCGGCCGGCCGCTCCCACCAGAACTGGGTCTGACAAGTTGGAAGTCTCTTTCTCCTGCCTCTCCTGCCTCCTCCTCCTCCTCGCCAACGCTTCCTCGGGCCGGCCCCGTGCAGACAGGGAGCGAGCGGGAGATGATTACATCAATCAGTGTCAGGTCTGGGAGCTGTGATTTATGAATATGCATAATGAGCTCTCACCTTTGAGAAGGACTAGCTAGGGAGATAATTGATTAGACAGGAAAAGAGCAGCCAACAGAGAGGGAGAGGGAGGCCTCTCTGCGCCGTCTCGGGCAGGCCTGGCTGGGGCTCCAGCGAGGCTGTCAAGCTGAGAGAGGGATTTCTGAAAAAAAAAATATGCGTAGGATTTTTAATGTTTTGTTGAAACACGCATAACAAAATGTTTCCTCACAAAATTAATGGGAATTTTCTCCACATTAGGGTAGGCAGCCAGGCAGGCACAAAGGCTGCTTTGCCCCTGCGGGGAAACCAAGTTCTCACTTCCAGAAGCCAAAGGGGCGGATTTCCCATGGCAGCCACGCTGCTGCTGAAGGAGCATCCCCACGGTCAGAGTGAAGGGAGAGGGCTCTGCAGGGACAGGGAGCTAAGGGGCTCTGTGTAAAGGCAAAGGAGCCTTTAATGGAGGTAAAAAGCTGGGGATGCAATTGTTTTCCCATCATGGTCTCATTATTTTCTTCTATCCCCTTTAAGCATCTGTCTGGCCACTGTGTGAAAGTTTCTATGGAAAACTCACCAGGATGCCCAGAGGAAGGGGATGTGGAAATTTGCCTCTAGCTTTTTCTCCCCCTACCCCTCCCATTTTAGATGCCATTAATCTTTTTTTTTTTTCTTTTTTTTTCTCATCAAGAATTGGCTAAGGAAAAAGCGTAATACAAAGTGCAGTGAGACTGGGTAAAATTTACATGAGAAACGATCCGTTTTCTAACTCCCCACCCACAGAGATTCCCCCATTTCAGGAGTCTGTCGGAGGAAAAGAGTGGGAACAGTTCCTGGTGGGAAGACAGAGCTGCACGGGGCTGCAAAGAGGCAAATGCTGTTTCTAGAGAGAGCTGTGGCCAGAAAGGACATATGGGGAAAGGAAGGGGACATGGGACGAGGGGGTGGAAAGCAGAGATCACAACACTGCTGCAAACTCTGCAGGTCCCTTCCCCGGCCTCCTTTGCTCCCAGCTATTGCTACCAAAAGCCAGGGAAGTGGGCACTGGGCAAGGAGGGGGTCCCCATCATAATGCCAGCCAGGAAGAATATTAATTGTGAAACATTAAAACATTACATAAAATGTGTGTATATACACACACATATATAGTGTAAACATATATATATAAATCTTATCACTTACAAACGCCTAGGATTTAAAATGTAGTTTATCGGCCTAGTGCAACCCGATCCTATAAATAATACATTCCTATCACTATGACCTCAAAATGTCAATACCACACAGCCCTGCGCATTTGCATATCTTGTACTGTCTAAACTTGAAGCATGTCAGCTATGTGCTTCTGTTTGTACTTTAACTTCATTTTAACTCCTGCTTCCTGGGCTCCGAGCACCCTCCCCCCTCTGCAGGGTCTGTCACCAAAACGAGAAAAGGACCAGCTATGTAATCACCACCACTGTAATTATGCCGTTTCCAGGACTGGAAGGAGAGTACAGGTAGGGGACACATCCCCCCCCAACCTTCCTCGGCAGAGAAGGAAGAGCCTGGGAACAAAAGCAGGAGGGAACCGACCAGTGAGCTCTACCTGCCCGAGTTGCCCCCTCAGCCGGGGGCATGATCACGGCCATCCACGGGCACCGGCTGCTGATGGTACATGGGGAAGGGAGAGGGCAACAGGCCTTGCCCTCCCACCAACACTCCCCTTGGGATGGATTTCTAGCGAGAGAGGACCTCTCGCGGATCGGGCCGATTTCCAGCACTTCGCCGAGGAAACGAAGCTACAAGTTTTGGAAGAGGCGGCTCGGCTCCGAGCACAGCGGGCGCGGCAGCTCCCGGGGCGATGCGGGCGGAGGCGCAGCCGATCCCTCCCGGCCCCGGGGGGCGGCGGGGCGCGCAGCCCGTCCGTCCGGAGAGGAGCCGTGCTCCTCGACGGGGTGCGCCCGCCGCCCCGCCTCACTAGCCGGTGCCCCTAATCCTGGCCGGTACCTCTCACCCAAATGCCAGCTCCCGGGAGCGGGGGAATGCCCCGGCCCCGCCGCCCTGGGGCAGCCCCAGGCCCGCTCCCCGCTTAGCAGCACAGACTACCCATGGGGAGCACCGCAAAAGTGACCCCTGGGATGCGCTAAAGCAGGAGGAAGGTGGGGAGGGGTGGGGGCAGAAATAACCCAGCTGCGCTGCCGACTCGTGGCAGCACCACCGCCCCCCGAAGCTTCCTTCCAATTAACCACCCCAGCCCCGCTCCGCGAGGGCGCCGTGGGAAGGGTCAATATCGGCACCCCTCATACTGCCCTTGGGGTCCAGGGATCATCAGCCCGCTGCCCCCCCCCCCCGGGGCTCCCCCCGGCGCCATCTCCCGCTTCCCTGGGACGGGGCGCTGCCCCCGCACCCGCCCGCGGAGCCGCGCACGCCCCGCCACCGCCTGCAGGGGGCGCTGCGGCTCCAGCGATCGGCGCGGCCGCCGCAGGAAGGGCCCGGCCCGGCCCGGGCACCGCGGACACCGCTCCGCCCGAGGATGAACCGCGCCCGGATGCCGCGGGAGAACAGTGACCGGCGCGGGGAAGGTGGGAGGAGGAGGGGGGCAAGGGGGGGTGGGGGAGGCGGGACTCGAGGAGGAAAACAACTCCAGAGGCGGGGGAAACGATAAGTGTAGTCAAAGTGGCAACAGTTTATTTATTAGCCAAAAATATATACTTTCTTGTACAATTTGGTTCACACGTATGTACATTTTTTTTACGGTATGTACAAAAAAAAAAAAAAAACAACCAAACAACAACAACAAAACAAACAAAAAAAAAAGGAAACACCTAATTCTCACTGGACTTCCGAAAAAACCTCACGACTCAGCTAACCCAGGTGATAGTACAGAAGCGGGTATTTTTTTTTCCTTTTTAGATTTAATATACGGACATGCTTACAAGTTGTAACTATACAGAGATTTTTTTACAGTCATTACAACAACAATAAAAAATTAACTATGATGATGAGAGCGCCGATAGAACCATAGCGGCGTCAAGTTGGTTCTGGGGCCTGGAAAAAAAATGACACAGAAAAAAAAAATTTAATAGGATTTCTAGTCAGCTTGGGCTTTCATAATATTTTTAACTGCAGGTAGCTCTGGTTTTGTTGTTGTTATTTTTTTAAATAGATCTATAAATATAAAAAGTTTTCAGAGTGACTTATGTTGAATGTATTTAGCCACGAAAACACCGCGGGCCCGATCCCCGTGGTTTCAATCAGTCAATCAAAAGAGTAATTGGTTTCTCATTGAAATTGACTGATTGCTATGCCAAAGTCGGCAAGGCTCAGCCTCTTCAGCTCTCATACGTTGGGTGGGGGTTTTTAGTTCTGATTAATTTTTTTTTTTAACTTAAATTTACTGTTTTCTGCTGCCGCGATGTCTCTCCCCACGGCCAAGCGACAGCTGCGGGTGGCGATCCGCTCTGTGGGGGGCTCGAGGATGCGCTCCCGGCCAGGGGCGACCCGCACCCGGGCACCGCAGCAGCGCGGCCCCGCTGCCCCCGAGCGCGGCTCGGCCTGCCCGCGGGAATCGCTCCCGAGGGCCAGAACGGAGAACAGCAAAGAAAATATATAATCAGAATAACCCACCACGCACGCAGAGGAAGAACAAGAAACCGCCCTGGAAAGGGAACTAAAGAAGCGGAGAAAATAAGCTAACCATTTACAACTGCCTCCATACATCCCGAGGAGACGGAGGGAGCCATCTCTTACCGCCTCTGCACTGGCTGGAAAGCTGTCTTTAGTAACTTTTTCTCTACTTCCAAGGCACTAGATCGATCTAAAAAGAGAAGGGAAAAAAAAAAAAAAGTGTTCCTTTATAGCCCCCATTTTATTCCTCCCATCCCTGAATAAGCCTTGAGATTCAAGATCTTTTCTCAGCGAGTTGCAAGTACAACACGACTGCTCTGCTGCAGGGGTAACCGTCAGAGAAAACACACCGACCCTCGAGCGAGCCTGACCTGGCGGCCGGGTCCTTCCCGCAAAAGCAACGACAACAGCAACAAAAAATTATCTCCGTTGGAGGAAGGTAATTCTCGGGGATCGAGGCTACACTGGCCAGGAGACGCCCGCCTCCGCCCCCGAGGCCCCCGCGGCCGCCCGCCCGTCGCCACCTGCGCCCCGACGGCTGCCCCACGCCGGGCAGGGCCGGGGACACCGTGCGAACCACTCGGGGCCGGCGCCCCCCGCCGCGGCCCCAGGCACACGGCCCCGCGGGGCCTCCCGCACCGCTCCGCGCCGCCGAGCCCCCCGCGGTGGCGGCCGGCCCGTCCCGTCCCCGCCGCGTCCCTCAGCGGTCACCTGCTCCGACGGGCTCCGCGCTCTGCGCCTGGTCCGCGGGCCGCGGGAAGGCGGCGGCGGGGGGCGCGGCGGAGGCGGCCCCCAGCCCCAGCAGGTGGGGAGTGTTCAGTAAGGCCAACGGGTGCGGGGGGTGGTGGTGGTGGTGGGCCGGAAAGGCGCGGTTGGTCCAGTTGGGGAACTTGCCCAGGGGGCAGGAGGAGACGAGTCTGTGGGGCGGCGGGGTGGGCAGCGGCAGCGGCTGAGGGGCGGCCGCCGGCGGAGAGCCGCCACCAGGAGACTTCCGGGGGTTGTCAGGGCTGGTAGCCGTCTCGGCCAGCGACCAGATCTTTGGCTTCGGCAGGGCGCCGGCCAAAGCGCCGTCCGTCGGGGAGGAGGTAGCGGAGGAGGAGGCAGAGGAGGGGGGCGAGAGGTGGGGCGGCGGCGGCGGGAGAGGCGGCTTGAGGGGCTCCGGACCGACGGGTGCGGCGGTGGTGGGCAGCTCGCACTTGTGGTGGTGGTGATGGTGGTGATGGTGGTGCAGGTGGTGGTGGCGGAGGTGGTGCGGCTCCCCCTCAGCGGCCTTGCCGTAGCGCTCCTCGGAGCCGGGCAGGTCCTCGAAGCCCTCGGATCCTTCCGAGTCCGTCTTGGAGTCAGAGTGCAAGAGGTCGGCGTCCTGCAGATCGTCCTCGAGCTCGTCCTTGTTGCTCTCGATGTTCTCGGTGTCGATGTTCTCCAGGTCGATCTCCTCCTCGTCCTCCCTCTTGTCCTCTTCCCCCTCGTGGTCGCTGCCGTAGGAGTTGCCCTCCTCGTCCGTCCTGCTGCGGGGGGCCCAGGTCATTTTGTTCTCCTTCTTGAGCCGCCGCCGCGCGTTGGCGAACCAGGTGGAGACCTGGGTGAGGGTCATTTTGGTGATGATGGCCAGCATGATCTTCTCGCCCTTGGTGGGGTAGGGATTTTTCCGGTGCTCGTTGAGCCAGGCCTTGAGGGTGCTGGTGCTCTCGCGGGTGGCGTTCTTGGGCCGCGACGGGTCCCCGAACTGGTACTGCCCGTAGGGGTAGAAGGCGGGGTGGTGGGGGGGAAAGGCGGCGTGCTGCACCCCCGGGCTCTCCTTCAGCTCGTACTGGGCGCCCTGCAGCGAGAGGGAAGGGGCGGCCCGGCTGAGACGGCGCTCCGGGCCCGGGGCCGCTCCGTCCTGCCGCCGTTACCGGGAGCAGCGCCCGGCGGCACCGGCGCGGCGGCCGGGCCGCGCTGCCTCCCCCACCGCCGAGCGCCTCGGCCCCGATCCCGGGCACGCTCCGGCCCTGGGACCCCGGCACCCCGGCCGAGCAGCCGGTGCCCGGGGGTGCCCCGGGGGCAGGACCGGGTCCCCAGGTGCGAATGCGCGGCGGGGCCGGCGGCGGCCGGGGCTGGTCCCCGCGGCCGTCAAACCCCGGGCGAAGAGGAGGGAAGCCGCGGGGCCACCGTTCCAGCCCTGCCCCTCTCTGGCGGCTTCGGGGCCAAGGCGGCGATAGCGCCCGTCTCTCCCCTGACAGCCCTCCCGGCGTCTCCCCCGGCGTTTCCCGGGCCGGTCCCCAGCGCGAACCGAGCGCCCCGGGGGGCGGACTGCGAGCCCCGGGGGCCTCTTACCAGTTGGGGGAAGATGGGCAGCTCTGCGGCGTAGGGCAGGAAGGCTCCGTAGCCCTGGGCGGCGGCGGCGGCCGCGTAGGGCGCGCCGTACATGGAGGAGAGCACGTTGGAGAGGGTCCCAGACGGGGCCAGCTCGGCGCCACCGCGGGAGCTGCCGCTCCCCGGGCGCTCCGCCGGGTAAAGCGGCCTGATGTACTGGTAGCCCAGCTGGGGGAAAGACATGGTGGGGGAGCGGGGTAGGGGAGGGGGGAGGAGGAGGAGGGGGGGGGAGACGAGAGGAAGAAGGGAGAGAAAGGGGAGAAAGTAGCAGGGCCGGGAGCGGAGGAGGGAGCCGAGTCGTTCGCCCTCGCCAGCCGCCCGCACTTTCAGCGCCTCCCGCGAACTCCGGCGGACATGGGGAGGGGGGAGCCAGGGGTGCGCGGAGGCCGCGGTCTCCCTCCTGTCCTCTGCCGCCGCGGTAAACGATCCGATCGCTTCTTTCTTCTCTCACTTTTCCTATTGATCTGAGTGGACCCAGGTCAGGTCCTAACAGATTGCCTGAGATTATTGGGACTCTGGGCTCTGATTGACATTTCTAGTCTCTCACAAGCCCCTCCTATTTCTTTTAAGTCTCTCTCTCCCTCTGCCTCCCTCTCTCTCTCATGCCCAGAGCTCGCTCTCTCCGGGTTTGTCACTAGCTGCTTTCCCCCCCCACCTCTTTTTTTTTTTTTTTTCCTAAATCTGTTTACTGACGTAGCGATCTTTTATTTGAGTTGCTTTCAAATCTCGTTTTAGCGATCGCCAATCAGTTGTGTGTTTTACAAAGGTTTAACCCTGCCTCATGGTATTCTAATTATATAGATATAGATTTAGATATAATTTCTCTCTTAGACCCCACTCCCTCGGAGCATGGGAAGCCGGGGTGTCATTTGTGAGCGGCACACGAGAGGGACAGAGAAAAGTTGTGACATTTAAAAATAAAGGCTTACACCACCACCCTGCCCCAGTCCCCCTTTTCAGATTTTCAAATTTACAGCCTTTCCTTGCCCAGATTAATTTTGCTTTCTCTATTAAGATATTCCCTCCTTCCCTTCCCCCTCTCCGGCCCTGGCGAGGGTTACATCTCCTAATATAGATTTAAAAGTCCATTGGATTTTTTTTTTTTTTACTTTGCATTTTCAGAACTACCTTGAAAAATTTCCTAACGTACTGGATCTTTAAGGAGTCCTCTACGTTTTGTCTGGGCTAACAGTGCGCAGATACAGTGGAAAAGCTAAGTTAATTTTCCTCCTAATAAGGGACTTCAAAGAGTTGTAGGTCACAATTTTACATCAAAGGCAGAAAAGAAGGCAAATTAAAATCTTAACAAAGGAGAGACGGGAGCAGCCCTCTGGGCCATTAGTAAATAAGTGGTGTGAAAAAAGGGACAATGACAGGCACTGGAATTAAACTCATTAACACCTTTTTGTCTTGGTGCGAAATCTCTAATTAGGAAATTTATGATCATTTTGCTTATTCCCTCTGTTCTGAATCACTACAAGGCTAAGAAGGAAGTACCTGGTACGTGCAACATTTGCAAAGGGAGCAGTGGCACGGGTTTGCAAGGAGCTATTGGGAAGGAGTCAAGATACGGTTTAATTACAGAATAGGGTTTGAGCTTTTTTTATGATCCACACATTTTAAATTACAGCTTGGGGTTTTTTTTGTTGTTGTTGTTGTAGTGGCCCCCCCATCCCCCTTTCTTTCTCTGAAACCAGCGTGTGAGTTGCAGTTTAGTCTTTTAAGAGTAGTTAAAATACAGTTCAATCACAGCTCGTCTTTGGCAAGAGCCGGTGTGCCCTGCTCCGCTGCTGCGGGCAGAGGAAGAGCCTGGGCTGGAACCTAAAAAGTTCGCACAACCTGTGGGGAAAAGGGACCTGAACCTGCCACCGTAATCTACTTTTCAAAATACTCGGTGTTTAAATAAAACAAAAAGTTTGAAAGGTCTTTTGAGGAGCTGAGGCTGAAGGAGAGCCGTTTAACTGTATTCCCCTCTCTTCCTAAATACTCTCTGGATTTATTGCCTTTAAAATATGATTTAGGTACAATATAACCACTGTGCCCACAGTATGGATTTTTATAACTACATTTCTTTAAAAATGAAATTCATGTCAGATTATGCAGTTAAAGGAATCGACCTTGATAGCTTGCTATAATAAAACTGTATCAGCTTGTAATAAATGCGGATTATAGCAAAGCAAGCTCCAGAATTAAAATTCCCTGAATCAATATATGAAAATCTGTAGGAAACATCTCTAATCGTATTAAGTTCATCTTTATAGCATTTCCTATCTGCTAATCTAGTGCAAAAACAACTCTGGGTTGGAGGAATTTATTTTCTTCTATTCAACTTTGGTGCTTTTGATAGTACAATGCAAGAGCGATAATATTAAATTCAGTAGTAAGTTTATTTCTTTTTAATTGAAAAGGAAAACAGGCAGCAAACGCCACGTCCTGATGTGCTTTAAACTTTTCTGTAGGCAGCACTCGCTGGTGTGGAGCGATGTCGAGGGGGTCGGCAGAGTTTGGGTGCAGACAGCAACTTTTAAAAATATGTGCCTCGGAGAGAAAAGGGACGAATAAGAAAAATGGGATAAATAGGTGGCCGTTTGATGCAGTTGTGCTCGCCACGCTGATGTGACAGTCGGGCTGTGACCCCCACGCGCGGGCACGGGGGCACACGCATGTCCCACAAAACCGGACCCGTCCTTCTGTGGCTGGACAGACGTCTGGCAAGGAGTGTCAAAGCTGGCGGGATTATTTTCTGAGTTTTAATCAACAGCACAATCAATACGAGTTCGTTCCCGCGGGAGCCGCCGGCAGTGGCGGGCGGTGTTGGGGTGGGGGCGACCGGGGGCTACCACGGCTAAGTGGCCGTGGGCAGCCGAGAGGGAGACACGGGAGCAGAGAAATTTATGGGTGCGAATGGATCCAGGTCAGGGTGAGGGTGAGGGATGGTTTATTAATGGGCAAGAACCTGAGAGGAAGAGTAGCCGTACCGGGAGGAGAAATCTGTAGGGATGCCGTTCTTGGCTGGGGGGGAGGGAAAAGGGAGCGGAGAAGGCAGCAAACGGTGGGGAAGGGCGGCAAGAAAGGAGGCGTCTTCCCGGGGGTGTGGGAGCGATGCCCACGGCGAGAAGCGCAGCATGCCTCCGGCGACTGGAGGGCTACTGCGGGACGGGGCAAGCGCGGGACTGGGGACGGCCAGTGCCGGGCGAGCAGAGGAGCTTGGCAGGGCAGGGCGAGCGGGAGGCGGCGACGGGAGCCGAGTGGGGAGCGGAGCGAAGCCCGTTCCCCGCTGACGAGGAAATAGCAGGGGAAGAGCGAAGCCGAGCGGGAGACACTTTGCCTGGCTGGAGCCGAAGGGAGACGAGAAGGGGAGGCTGGAGCCGGCCCGTCCTGCGGGGCGACGAGGGAGCGGGGTCCGACGGCCGCCGCCCCCGGGGAGCCGCGGCGGCAGAGCACTCCTCGGCCGGCCGGACACGTGTCTCCTGGCCGGGACCTGTCAGAGCAGGGAGAGCGGCTCCTGATTTATCACCCGAAACACACACACACCCCCGCCCGCCCTCCCCCCGGCCTCGCCTCCCGCCTCTCCCGGCGGCTCTCTGCGTCGCCGAGCTAAAATCAAACCTCCCTCCGGCTTCCGCGGGGCTTCCCCGAGTCTGCTGCCGGCTCCGGGGCTGAAGGACCGGGCACCCTTCTTGGGCGGCATCGTGCCCGCCCCGATGCCCCCGAAACCCTTATCTCTGTTCCTGTCTCTCGCGCCCCTCTCCGTCAGGTCACGGGCGACCTCGGGGACCTCAGTGGCCCCGGCCCCGGGGCGTATCTTCGCCGCATGTGCCCGTCTGAGGAGCCGGAGGCTGCGTGCCGAAAGTTGCGGGAGAGCTGTGGGCAGGGCTGCGGGTTCAGGCAGACTCCCGCGGGTGCCGGGGTGCGGGCAGGGTGGGAGCTGCGGCGTGCCGCAGCACACGCGGGGACGGGGCGCAGCCACCGGGGGAAGGGGGGTAAACAAACAAGCGGGATTAGGAGAAAGGCTGCAGTAAAACAAGAGTTAAAAAATAGAGGGAAAGATCAAAGCGCTGGGTAAAAGACTCTTCAAATTACACGTTTGAAGCTTTTCCATAATTCCAAGGCGACAGATAGATAACAAGCTGCACATTCCTTATCACATATGGAATCAATCTGAAAGGAGTCTCTTGATCAGAATCTGTTAATTGCAGTGACATATGATTTGGAAAGAAAACACAATTAATGACCCTTCATGTTAAGACTTTGGGACGAGGCCACTGACAATCTCTGCAGTCAACGTCAACTTCATTATTATTGGTAGTAGTAGTACTAGTAGTAGTAAACTATTAAAGGGAGACACTCTTAGAGCCTCGGTGAGTGTTTTGTCTCCATTCCCGTTGCAGGTTTCTTCAGAAGGGGGAGGAGAAGAGAAGGGGACGAGTGCGTGTGCGCCTTTCCTTCAAGGTTGGGGAGCTTAAATGATTTAGTACCTCGTCTGTAAATCTAATGACCTAAGGTGAGAAAAAATACTTCATCTTTTATTATTACCATTTGTGGTGAGCGTTACCAGGAAACAGCAGAACCCTTTTGAAATGGTAAATATATGTATCCATTTAAAACCCATTATTGCTGAGATTTTCCCAAAGAGAAATAAAGCAAATCTGCCCAATCCCATTTTCTAGCGCCCTCTGTCCACGGCTCCCCTTGGCTCGGCTGCCCCTTGCCGGCTGCTGGGACCGCCGAGCCTCTTCGGTGCCTTCCTGGGGTGCTCTGGGTGCTGAGGGCACAGGGGGGTGGGTCGGGGGCTGCAGCAGCAGTGTATGCTCCGCGGCTGTTAATGCGCCACGCGTTCTGTGATGTTAGGAAAGGAGGTAGCAACATTTTTAAAAGCTTTACTCTGTCATTAAAAGGTATTGGCTTTGTTTTAGAAGGGAGAGGTTCATTTGAAGGTTAGAAAGCATACACTTTAATAGGATCGAAGTGAAATTAGTTAATAAGAAAATGCTGGCCAGAAGCTCTCCGGGCTTTTAAGTGCTCTTCAGGCCATTTAGGGAAATTGAATAAGAACAGACTCTGTTACCTGCAGCCACAACTATTATCTCCAGTTCTGCACAGAGGCGAGAAGGGAAAAATAGTGCCTGAGAGACCTGAAGTCCCGTACACCTCCTGCCAGCTTGTTTCCTCGAGAAATAATGCCCCCTTTCTGCTCGCAGGCGTGTTCCCCTGCTTCGGCTTGTAAGTAGCCCAGGCTACAGTGTGTACCACAAGGGGGTAAGCAAAGGTAAGGGGCCATCAGCAGATGCCGAAGGCTGCGGGGGCAGCTCTGTGCACAGCCTGGTTACGGCCGGGGCAAAGCTGGCCTCTTGGTGTTTTTTCTTCCCTTTCATTTCTCTGAGGGTTTTTTGTTGGTGTCCGTCCTCCCCCCCCCCCCCCCCCCCCCCCACCATTGTGGTGCTTTGCTGAATTGCGTTCGGACCGTTGCCAGTAGGTCAGCATATTGTGTTACCCAACTTCCGATCTGCTCGCTTTCTCCCTGCCTTTAAACTTTATAGTTTTTAGAGGTGTTAATAAAACCTTTCCTTTGGTAAATCATTCATTAGAAACCCCACAGAAACCTGGAAAGACTTCAGATTGAAAAAAGCAGCTCTCAGGAATGAGGGGTTGGGAGAAGGCTTTTGTCCAAAAACTGCATAATTGCCGTGAATCTTAGGAAACATTAATCTTTATAGGAATTTGTGATTCATATCTGTGGTTTGACCGTTTAGGTGATTTACAATCTGTTAGTGTAATTCACTAATTTTATGCCAATATATTTTATGCGCCCGGTTAGATTTTCCATTGCCCCATCGGAATGAGTGGCTGGTGTGCCTCGCCGGTGTCAGCGTGGCTCTGTGACTTCGGCGAGGTCGGTCCCGGCGCTGCACTTGAGTGGAGGAGTGAGTGCAAAATGCGCCTAACTGCGGGAAACTTCCCTTCCACATTTTCCTCGTCCGCAGCCCTGACGCTTCTCGGTCGGGCCGGGACCATACCCACCTTCCTCCGCTGCTGCGAGGATGTCCGCGGCTCCGGTGGGAGGGCTGCAGCCTTTGTGAACTGGAGCCGAGGGTATCCTGGGTTTCTCGAGCTTTTCCAGCGGGTTTAAACCCAGATTATTCCTCCCTGCTGCTCCGTTCCCTTGCGCACCCTCGGGGGAGCCTGCGGCAGCGGGGAGCCGCTCCCCACCCGGCACCGTGGGGGTTCACATCTCCCCCCGCCCTGAGCGCCCCCCGGGGCCGCCGCTGTGGGACGGTGGCTCTCCATCTTCCCCGGTGATACCCCCTGCCCTCGTCCCTGGGATGGGGCCCGGTGCATCCAGCTGGGGGCTTGGAGGGCGGGTGGAGGTGCCGTGGATGGAAAATGCAGCTCAGACGACATCTCTGGAGGCTCTCTGTGTGGCAGCAAAGAGGGACATTTCTCGCGTGGGGTGTTTCCAGCACTCTCTGACCGCTGCATGGGAGAGCCGGGGATGGGGATGGCTCCGTGTAATTTGTAACTGGGTTTATTAGCTGGAGGGGAAAACACAAGCAAAGAAAAGGAGCAGCAGCTGCGCTGAAGATAACACTACGTAGAGTCTAATCTTGTGACACAATCATTAATTACTATTGTATTAATTACTATTTTTCCAAAACAGTCCCTGCCCGGAAGAGCTTACAGCCCACATCTGCTGTGTAATGATACTCTGGGTACAGAAACGATTCCCCCATTAGGTTCCAGGTAGCGTTTACAAATGGCAACACCTACAGTATCAAAGCCCGTCATCTTGCAGCCTGAGATTTTCTGTCCCATCGGCCTGGCTAGGATGATTTTGATGCCGATAAAATACATTTAAATATCAAAGTCTTTATTCACGTACACAGTCCGTTCAAACTTTCAGATCGCGGTGCCGTAACTGCTTTATTCGCTCTTCATCCCACGGATGCTGCCTTATATCAGTAACAAACAAGCATTGATTTTATGGTAAAGTCACTTTGGGATGGGAATGAGTAACTCCAGGCAGTGCTATCACTGTATTACATGGAAATGGCCCAGGTAACAAGATGAACATTGATTCAGCATTATGTTTGATCAATAATGAAATAAGTAACTTCAGGGCCAAATTAAAATGCAAGCTGGCTTAACGCTGCCAGCTTCTGGGCTAAGTGACAAGGCTAATTCAGCAGGGAAATGGCAATATTTGCATTAGAGGCTGCATCTGTTGTTTGGTGGAAGAGGCTGGATCTGCAATAATGCCGGATGGAAGTGCAGGGAGCGGGTTTGGGGAGAGCCGGGCCGGTATGCCCGGGCCGGGGGGTGCAGCCCAAGCGGGGCAGCTCTGCTTCCCCCGAGCTCCTCCCGGCCACGACGTTGCAGAAAAACCAGCGCGCTGCGGTTCTCAGATAACCAGATGGTGTTAGCACTTAGCGAAGGAAATACGCTGTTGTAACCTCCTCGGCAGGCGGGAGCCGGGCTTTGCTCGGCCCGCGGCCCTAGGCCCGGGGAGGCTCCGGGCGCTGTCCTGGACGTGAGCGGGCAAGGGGAAGTGACTGAGGAGATAAGTGGGAGCATGGCCAGAGCTCCCTGCACCGGCGGCCTGTGGCCTGGTTTATCTGCTGTTCTTTCTGTGGCCGATTTTCACATCTCAGCCACATTATCGGGACAGTGACACGGTTTTGATTCCCAGTAGCAATTGTCGCCTTCAGCTGGGACCGGGACTGAGACACAGGCCGAAACACCGAGGACTAAACCCCGATTAGGGGTGGAAAATCTGTCAGGTGTAACCCTGTGCCCCAAACTGGAGCTGGGGCCGT
>NW_020955242.1:584203-631703 GCF_003031625.1 Empidonax traillii | reverse complement strand
CTGCACTGGGGACTGGGCCACACCATGAGTCTGGGGATGGCACTGGGGATGGGGTCACGCCAGGATCTGAGGACAATACTGGGAGATGGAGTCACCCCACAAATCTGGGGTTGACACTGGGAATGGGGTCACCCCAGAGTCTGAGTACGTCACTGGGGTCTCTCAGCAGGTCTGTGGCTCTGCCCAGCCTGTGGTGCCCACAGCACTACCAACCAATCCCACAGAGAGAGAGAGAGCTGCTCTCCACTAATCATCTACTTCCACCTGGTCCCATCCTCTGGCCCATCCCAGCCCCACCCAAGGCATTTAAGCGCTGGCCCAGCCCATTCCCTCAGTGTTGCTGGTGGCTGCCCCATGTCCTTCAAGCTGGGCTGGGGGCCCTGCCCTGGTGACATCCTGAAGGCTGTGGTGCCTCTGTGGGTGGAACAGCCTGTCAGGACACATTGGGGCTGTGCTGTGCACTGACCCCTGACCCAGGGGGTGCTGATGCCCTGGGCTGGGTCAGGCCATGGCTGGGCCTGCAGTCATGCAAGGACAGGGCAGGTGCTCACCACAGCCTCTGCAGTGTCCATGAGAGCCTTCACCTCATTAGTGCAGAGCTGGGCTAATGCTGGCTCCCTGGTGGTACTGAGGAACAAGGACTGTGCTGAACCTGTAAGTGATAACCCTTCAATAAGGTACCGTGACTCAGGGCACCGGCTGTGGGCAGCACTCTGGCAGCAGGGAGGGCTGGTGGTTGGTGGGCAGTGCCATGGATCTGTGGAGCATCACTTGGGCTCTCCCTGTGTGACTGGGAGGGACAGATTGCCCCAGCATGGTCAGCTGGGTTTTAGGTTGGTGGTGCAGAAGGTTTAGTTGTCCCACTCTGTAACACCGCTGGGAGCAGGTTCCATCTCTTTACCACTGCTGTTGACTCTCAGGCCTTCCCCTTCCATGCTCAGTGCCAAGTATCTTCTGCATCTTGTTCACATGGAGGTTCTGTTGAATGACTATCTGCAATTTTGGATGATGACAACTTTGCACACACATAGGAAGGGATTACACATGACACACAACTTTACCACCTAATAGACAGTAGAGGCGAAACAGTTTTATGTTCACCCTTTCTCTCAAGATTAAGGAAATTTAAATAATGGTAGATCTCATGATGGCCAGAGGCGATAGGAGTCAGGAGGCTCTGAGTTCTCAGTTTAAAAGTTTACATTGAATAGTAAAGACTGATACAGTATGTCCTTGGTTACATGGTCCTCTTACTTCTAACAAGGTGTCTGTACCACAGAGCTAGTTACTTCCTGAGCTGAGGGAGGGAAAGAAAGGGAACTGCAGGTGAGCCATGGAGATCAAAATCACTGGCATCAACGCCACTGAAGTGCTCAGAATGAGCCTGGAGACAGCAAGTGGCAGAAATGTTGATGTGAAAACATCTGTGCAATTCCAAACTGTTTAGAAGTACACTGAAAAATCATGGTGGGTAAATCCCCTAACTCTCCAAAGCAAGGTAAAGTCCATAATTACCAGATAAGTACAGTCTTGAGTAAGCACTACTGTGAAACAGAGAGAAATGTGGATAAAGTCTGTTTTGAAGCAAAATTAGCAATTTTTTTATTCCTATCGTATAAAATAATTTAAAAATTCTAACAATATGTATGATGCTTTCTATAAAATCCCATTTTAATCAGTGATGACAGTTTGACATTTCTCCAGCTGCTTAGAAGCACTAGACAGTCAAGTATCTCAGTAGGACATGGGTTGGCATGCTGGGATGTATGTAAGCTTTAACTTTCCTCCTACTCACCAACTTACCATGGTATTCGAAGAACAGGGGGGGAAAAAAGCTTTCTGCAGGTTTCATATTAGCTTATGCCATCTGTGTTTTTATCCTTGTCTTGCAAAAGTAAAATCTTTGCTTTTAAAATGTATCCAGATGCTGCCAGCCGATATTATCATTCTCAGTAGCAAGTGAGGATTTTATTTATAAAATGTCCTGGCCTTTGCTGAACAATAAATGGTTCTGCACACTTGAGGGACATATAAATAGCAATTAAAACACAGTTTAGAGTAATGCTTAGGCTCTTAAAGAAAGTGACATCAATTTAAAGGAAGGGATAATGTGCTGGGCTGGACATCAATCAAAAGGATGGAAAAATTGTTGTCTGAAGCAGCATTTAAATGATGGGATAAAGCATCTGGATGAGCAGGCTCCATAACACAGGGGCTGGCAGACGAAAGATGCCTTGGTGAAGATACTGTGCTTGATGAGACCCCCCTTCTCAGATGTACTTGCTCCAGAGCCTGCTAAAGGCAACCTGACTTTGAAAGAGTACAGTAGCCTTATAGCCTGTTTGCTTTAGAGAGAGATCTCATTAGATGAGGGAACAGACATAGTCTGGGGTTAAAGAGGGATATTTTCTCACTTACTTAGCATTCTAGTCAGACTTTTTATCCTAATCTATCTTAATCTACCCTAGGTATTTCCACGGTGACCACCACAGTGGTCACTTGCCCCTATTTGGTCACCACCTTCTCTTCCTTACTGTATTTATCTGCTATATGTTCTTCTGAAGTAGGAAAACATTGAAAAACCCTTTTTATAAGTGGAAATCTGATGTAAAATGTTCCCATCTTTCCACTGTTCAAAGTCTTGCAGTGGGCAGCATTTCCATATACCTTCCAAAATTTCCAAGTCCCAGGTCTTCATCTTTGCTGTGAACTTTTATGTTGTGTGCCTTATTATTTCTGTAGCACTCTGCCCAATCCCTCTGCCTTACTGTTCCTGTCATCTCTTGCTGCTTGTTCTTGTTTCCTCCCTCCTGTTTCTCAGTGGAGTGAACACCAATCCACTCTCCAGTTCACAGTATTTTTGTTTGGATTGCAATTTCTTTGGAGCAAAACACCAAATCCTAGCTCACAGCCCACTGTGTATACACACAGCACCTTGTTAACTGTATAAACAATGAGAATAAATTAGATTCAAATTATCAGTATTGTAGCAGCACAGGGATAGGCACGTAAAATCAATGCTATGGACCTAACCTGCATGTGTAGTTACTGCAATTATGCATAAAACCAATCATTTTACATATTAGTAGGGTCACCTAACTTGACATGCACTTGGTGTTCACATAGTTTTAAGCACAAATGTCCTGTAAGTCTGTATGGCACTGGGGATGCTCAAACTGGACTCTCAATGAGAAACTGTTGGTGTATTTTTAGTTACAGAATTGTGTTGCTGGATTGTTTGTGGAATTCTTAAGTGTTGTCTGAAGAGTTTTAAAACTCACTTTGCCACATCTGAGCCTTGTGTCTTACAGCTTCAGATAGGCAATTGGATATAATAATGCTAGCACTATACTTTTATGAAGAGTGGGCATTAAGTTGAGGAAATAAGTGCATAATTTGCACCTGCAGATAAAAAGACTTTGAGAAGTCAGGACAACATTTTTGTCTTTGTTTATTCCTGTACTAAATGTACTTTTCCAACTAGTTTTAGGTAGCAGAATGCATAAAAAACCCCGAGAGATTTAGACCAAGGAGTTAGAGATCTAATCAGAATGTTGATGACTTATTTACAAATGTTTTCTCAACCATGTTGTTTTCTTTAATTTCTACAGGATATCCTTTTCCTTCAAAGTCGCCTGAAACTACAAGACAAGCTGCTTTTTTCGGGGCTATTTGTTAGGAGGCTGACAAGATGAATTAGACAAATAATTGCTGCTAAACTCATACAGTGCCGCCTATTTAAGGTGTTTAGTTTGGATAAATTGTTCTCTGTTAAGGCACAATCATTCTCTCTCAAAGATATATCATTTTGATACATTTCCATCTCTGTTTAGAATGCTTATCTTACCTTTCCTGATATCTTATGATGTTTTGTGCAGTGTAAGACATTATTTGGTTTTATGCTGAAAAATCTGTCTTTTTTCTTTCCTTCAGATCTTGAGAGTTGGGGGGGGGGGAAGGGATGGGATGAATGCAAGGCAAAAAAAGGTTCAAATCCTTTATTTGAAGATGCTGATTCTGGCGATAATTATCAAATATTTAGTTTCTTTGACTTTAGATGGAGCATTAACCATGTCCCCAGCTTGTAAATCCAGTCACTAATGAAAATCTACCCCAGTGAACTTGGAGAGAAACTTTGGTGCATATCTCTGAGGGTTTTTCCAGGGAGGCTGCAGCAGTGCTAGTGCTCGGAGAATCCCCAGGGCTCTGAAGATGATTAATGATAACAAAGCTTTCCCTATTGTGTTAGCAGATAGGAAGGAAGGAAGAGTACTCTAAAAAGAGAGTGCATAGAATTTCTGAGTACTGAAGTTCAGGAGCAGAGTTTAACCCTTGAAATCGGCTACAAAATGCCTTCCAGTCATGTGAGGAAGATGAAATCTACTTTCCTCATCTTCACAAAATCTGCCTGCTGGCTGCATTAGCAGATTTTCTACAGCAAGTATGTGTGGAGGGAAACCAGTGCACTGAGGTGTAGCAATGCTTTTGGATGAGTTGGGCTGCTTGAAATGTAGCAGTTAGGCATACCCACAATCCACTTAGGTTTAGCTTTTTGAAATGTGTTAGAGATTTCTGCTAATGGGTTTTCCCTGTGGGCAGCATTACCAACCTGATTATACAGGTTTTAAGAAACTCTCTTAGGAAGATTCTTTTCCATCATAAGTTTTGACATTGACCTACTAAACTAGGTAATTTAGCATTTTATTTTCTAAGAATGAAAAAGAAAATTGAATATTTCATGACAAGAGAGGGATTACAGTAACACTGTTCTTTATAGGAAACCTATCATGTCCGGGGGCATGATCATTCTTTTGAGATCTGTGCATCTACATGAAGATCTCAGCTCCTGCTTTCAGAACAGCAACAGGAGTCCTTTGGTTGTGATACCCACTCTAATTACTTGCTGTGGAAGTTTCTACCATAAGTGCTTCTGAGTATAGCTTGGAGATGGGGCCATGAGGTGAATAAAATATACCTTCCTACCAGGAAAATTTCAGTGAAGAGGTGATCCATTTGCAAACCATAATCGTTTTTATGGGGACCTTCCATGTCAACAGAAACAGGGAGATCATGGCAAAGATGGCTCTGGTTGACTGTGGCCATCTGGAGCCTCTGAATAGGGAACTTTGACCTCCCAAAATCTTACAGTTTCTCTGGGATTAGGTGCAACTTTTGAACAGAGGTGGTGAGCAAACTTTTGCCTTCTCCCACTGTGAACATTGCAAGAGAATCTTTGTGAAGAAATTTTTGGTGGAGGTTGCATCACAAAACCCCCAGTCCTAAAGCTAACTGGAAGGATGTGGCAATCTAGCCCTAGTGATTTAATTGTTATATTCCTTTAGTAGCAATTGTTCTTTTCCATTAAGGCATAGCTGATTAATAGTTGGCTGAAAAACAGGAATGCTTTGTTTGACTGAGACATGTTACATGATGCACTGGAACTGGGATTCCATTACAATAAATACACAAAATTTTTTAACCGGTTTTACAACAGGTAAATATTATCAAAATATTTCCCTTTAAAAAAATTTCAAATGCTATAGTACTTGACCAACTCTCCTGTTAATAGGCTGTTTAAAATAATAAATTTGCCCACTTATTGTCTCACTGTGCAAAATTAATATCAGCTTTGAGCTTTGAAGTGAAATATTCAAACCTGTGCTTGCAAGGAATTCATTTGGTAGTCATTGCTTTACTACATTTACTAATTTGTTACTAATTTGCTACTATTGTTAGGCATGGAGTTTAGAAGCATGTTAGTAACCCTCTAGCTGATCCCAGAGAAAAGTAATGGATTGTTGGGACTGTGATATTTGATAGTTTCCTTCCTCTCAGCCCCTTCATCTTTCTGCGTTCTCCTCTTTTCTCTACTTGACTTTGCACTCCAGAGTGTCCAGAGCTGGAGGATGTCCAAGCACAGCAACACACTGTGAGACTGTGTAGTGATCTGATGGTCAGCTGGGGAAGGGGGGGAAACATCCCCAAAGAATGTCCAGAAAATTAAAAAATAAGGTGGTGTTGACTCAGAGTATATGTTCACATATGATCATACTTACCTGACTGTGTCACTGACACGTGTGAGAAATACAACGTACATGGTAGAGCTATAACATCATGCTCTCCAGTAACTTTCTAAAAATAGCCTGGAAAAAGAACACTTTGCATTTCTGTGATGCCTGTTATTATGTCTCAAAGCACATCTCCGACGTGACTTCAGTCTCAAAGCAGGAGTCAAGCAGGGGCAGCTGGGTTGAAGGTTTTTTGGGGTCTACATTAGTACCGGTTAGTGGGGTTGCTGCCTATAACTGAGTCCCACATGTGGCCGGGTCCTTCAGTTTGCAGCATTCTCTGCCTCAAATGTAGGGTTAAGATTTCTTCCTGTGCTCTGACCCCGTTATGGTAGGTAAACAGGCTGGAGCAGCATAAAAGGGCTGGAAGCCCCATTTCTGGCTGGGGCAGAATTCCCTTGGCACGGGCCCTGCAGAACACGGCAATAAGGCACCGCACAGACTCTCCCCCAGATGTCTGGTACCTTTGGTATGCAAATAGTGGGGACCCTGATAGGCGGCCAGCATGGCGCCTTTCAAGTTCCCCTTTAGTTCCTGCTGTGTGTCTTTCCCCTCTTACTGCAGAGAGAAGAACACTCTAGTTTTGTTATGTTTGAATTACTCTATCTTTTATATTAGGACAGATCAAAAAAACTAGCACCCAAGCCACTTTCAGTTTGCGTAGCTATATAAGCAACTGTTTCAGAATTAAAGCGTTTAATTAAAATCTACATATGCCCCCGACAAAAGCAAAATTGTTCTGTGGCATTGCTGCTAGCATGACATTTATGCAAGACAACATTCAGGGATTTCTCAGTCACTTACTATATAAAAGCAGTTCCAATTCCACCTTTAAAATAACCCAAAAAATTCTTCATATAAATAAATATTCTACTTGCATAATTTATAAATTGCTTTGGTTAAAAATGTTAAATTGCCAAGAAGTCTGGCTGCAACTGGTCTGGTTCTTCTGTTTTATATACATATTAAAAAAAAAAAAAAAAAAGAAAAAGAGAATGTTGAAACAGCTGAGGTTGGTTTGGTTGAGGGTTAATGTTTGGGTAAGAAGCCTCCAAGGAAAACTGAAGTGCTGAATGAACACCACTCTATGGTAATTAGTGAGTGGTATTTTTCCCTTGGAGTCAGTTTCTGAATCAGTGTAATGGCTAGTGATGGGAATAAGGAGGGATGCCGAATGGAGGAGATGATAACTCTCTCAGTGAGATGTAATGTTGAGATTGTGGCCATTTCATTAAAGATATGTAGGCAGTTCTACGAGAAGAAGGAATGCAAGTTTTGTTGTATTGGCCAGAGTTTAAGTGATTGGTTTAAGTTACCTTTTTTTTTAATATCCTCAACTCAAATATGGGTATTGTGGTGCCATATTAAATAGTTACTATCTTCCATGCTAGAAATACCTGAATTCAGTGGTTGATAAAATATTTCTTGTTTATATAGTTTATATAGTTCTGTCTGTAAAGTCTTGTAAAGTCTGCAGAGCACTTTGGAATCTCTGGATAAATATCGGTCGTTATATTGAACTTTGAGGGTACTTTCCTGAACAGAAATAGAGTACTTTGCTTCAAAGACATGTGGAATGTAGACAGACAGATATATCTGAAAAGTATGCTTGTTAGGAGATCAAAAGGTAAGACTTTGTTTTATTCAGTTCCACGACTTCCACTACAAACACCTATATGGTCTCAGACCTGTTACAGCAGTAAAACAGTTTGAGTTCTACTTCTCTTGCAGCAATTACTTGTACATATTTAAGTCCTCATAAAATGTGGAGCTCATTGTAGGATCATTTATTTCACTCATTTAACTCAGTTTGGAAGAGATCAGTATTTTGTAGCATACAATATCTGTGATGGAAAAAGGATGGTGAGCTCAGTCAAGGTGCTGTGAACATTGGAAGAACCACTGCAGTGCATGATTCTTTGGTTCCAATGTAGGAAGCTCTTGTTCATAGAAGATGATACTCCTTTCCATCCCTTTGAAAAATATTACTATCAATAAAGGTCCAGAATAAAATAAATTTGGGGAAGTTTTCTATCTTCAGTGTTGATGTTTTTTCTGCTGTTTGGATAGTTGCATTCTCTTGCTGCTTCAAGAACAACTTGTTCTCCAAATAATAATGGAATCAGTTCTCAAAACAGAAATGTCATTTGATTTTCAAAAAAAAAAAGAATGCCAAATAGCTGCAGCAGTCACATGACAAAATTTTTTTCAGAATGGCTTTTGAAATGGTATAATTGTGCAGTAAGTCAATGTATTAACTAGGGAAAGAACTGTGAACATCTGTCTCTGTCCCTTCCAGAACTGTCAATCAGCTAAAGGCTGAACATTTTTTGCACAGAAGCATCTAGTTTTCAAGAGAGGGAAAAAGCTTTTCCACTAAATAGAAGTCTTAACAAAGTTTAATTTAAAACATGGGTGTGGTTTCTGAAAATCCAGACATCCAGTCATAATACTTTATGAAACACAAGTGTTTGAATAGATGTGGGAATTGCACCAAAATACAGGTGTTTTCTTTTGAGCCTTTCTTTCCCAGAGCTTATCTCATGAATAGCTTAGCAGGGAAGATGCAGGCCAGCCTAGTGTGGCATCTTGAAGGCTGTTTCCGTGGCCTTTCAATGATGATAGGGAATGGCCTTATTCTGAAGTTAGCCACTTCCCTCAGCCCTTGGGACATGTCTGAGCTGGTCTCATGGACCTGTATTAGTCCTCCTGGGAGACTTGCTCCTAACTAGAGGGCCCTTGATATTGTGTGGTGGTATTTTTGAATACAGCCCTACCCCTTTAGCAAAGTAGCAGTCATTTGGGTTAAAGATGAAGGAAGAGCAATTATTTTTAATCAAATAATCTAATTTAAGAATAGAAGTGTGGGGCTGTGGATATCAGTGAGATTAGGTTTTCTCCAGAATGTTCTCTGGCTGTGAAGAGCTGTAATAGCTTTTCACCATCTTTAGGGTTATGCTTTCATTGCTGTCCCTTGGGATACTGTATTTACTCTTTTTTTCTTTCTTTTTTTTTTTTTTTTTTTTGGAGGTAGGCTGAGGTTTTATTATGGAATGCTAGGCATAGGTTTGGTAGGGTGCTCAAACTGATGCTTCATGGTCCATTGAGGTGCCTGATGGGAGTCAGTGGTTTTGGGGGAATACATCACATTCTTAAAACTAGGCATGTGTGAAGTAGTGGGTTAGCTAAGGCTGTAGATCAGGTTTTGTGTATTGTGGCTGTGGACTGCTCTTTCCATCTATTAAAGTGATATCCTGTTTTCCCAAGAATATCATATTTAGGAGAAAGCTAGTAAAGAATTCTTCTAAGTAAAAGACCTTTTTTTTTCTGTGCTTCACATAATAGCAGTTCAGTGAGATAAAAATAGCACAGAAAACAAATTAAACTTACAAATGAGAGGATATTAGACTTTGGTCATCTTAAAAGTTGGTATTGGCCTTTTTTCTGAGAGATTATTTTATTTGTTTGGGGTTTTTTTTCTTTTATTGATTTTCTTTTTCCTCTCAAGGTTGCCAAGGTTTCTCACTGTTTTGTTGTTGCTTTCTCATAAAACTCTCCTCAATTCTTAAGGGAAACATTCTCATTAAGGTCGCAGTGGTAAAAGAAATCTTTATGGCAAGGTTAGGAAGTATTTCTAATGATTTGGAGGTATTTTTCAAGAAAATTTATCCTTGCAGTGGTCATTTAAAACTAAAATAAAACTCTGAGTAATAAGACCCATTCTTTTCCACCAAACCATGCAGACTCCTGGACTTAACAGGGAATGATACATGAAACCATTGAACATCCTGTAGAAGAACAGTAAACCCAACTTTTTGAATGGAGAAGAAAGGAGTTTTAACGCCTTGTTTAACCATAAGTTTTGCTTCTATTAACTTTGTTGGTAATTAATTTGATAGAAATGTGCTGATATTCTCATATGCAGGAGTGGAAAAATGCTTACCTGCATGGAGCAGTGACTGCCAAATAGCTTTGGTGCTCACCCTGATTCCCCACACAGACACTAAGGCTGCATTAAGGGCAGGAAATTAAATAGTGCCAGAGAGCGTTCCCGAGCGCTGGCACACGGAAAGTCATGTTGGGAACCCCTCAGGGGTTTTCACCACTGCCAGCTGCCCTGTGCTGAAGCTCTCTGTCGCTGGCTGGCAGCTCAGGTGGGATGGGGTTTGCAGGCAGCCAGTTTGTTGTGGTGGTGCAGGGCTGTGGGTTCTTTGGGTCAGTTCAACCTTGGTGTCCTGCAGTGTTCCCAAGCATGTTTAATTTGTTTTACTGGTAAGGCTACTAGATGTAGCCTTAGCAAGCAGTATGAGTGAGTTTGTGTGAAGTGGTTTGCTGTGTTTTGCATAAGAGTAAGCTACCTCACCTCACACGACATGCAGTAATTAGTGTGGAGTTAATAGTATACCTGAATGCTGCAGCTTATTATACAGTCACATTGCCATGTAGGCCAGCCCTGTGTCGTACAGAAGTAGGGCATGTTTATGCTGCTGTTACTATATCAACTCTACAGCTTGTACTACACTGGGTTACAAATACCGGTGCTATAACAAATATAACTAGATGAGCATGCCAGTATGTGAAGCTGGCCTTAGTGGGAGTCAGCTGTGAAGAGGACAATAGAATATAAGTCACAGCTTCAAAGAGGGCTTACTCTCTAAGAGTTCAGAAAATCTGCAGGAATCCAGTATTTTGTTAGTTGGGATGGGGTGTTTTAAGTGCATTTTTAAGAACAATTTTTTTTTCTATACAGATGAATTTTTATATTTATTTTTATGGAGTAGCTTTGTCATTGGAGACTGAACTTCAGAATACCAAAAATCTTTTCACAGTATGTACTATACATTAAAGTGCCTATCAGAACCTATTAGCTGGCTTTCTCCTGGATCCCACCAAGTGAATAACACTAAGATTCCCCTTATGTTATTTCCTGGTGTGATGACCTGGTGAGGTGTCCAAAAAGGTAGAAATGAAACACCATCACTGTGTAGTTGTTCAGCTTCTTTCAAGCCATCAACAAGCATTTCATATCCTGCCCTAAATGTGCTCTGTAAACCACCCCTTGGGGCTGTTGCCCAAAGGCGCATAGCCTACATGTTCAAGACTTATTAGTGAGATTCCTGAAAGATTTATAGAGCTAGAAAACAAATAAGTGATGTGTAGATGCATGTGTGTGTTTAGACACAAGGATGTAGGTTCCCTGTGTGGGATCTGAAAAGTGGCTGTCAAAATTTCAGTTTCTTTTGTTTTGACTGGCAATTAAGACTTTATCATCTGAATTTAGTTTCCAGTTCTGTTGAGAACATGAAAAGTGGACTATCATAGGTTTTAGTCCTGTCAGTTCAGTGATTCTGCAGTACCAGCTCTCCTTGCCTCCATGCAGGGGTGGCTGCAAGGGCCAGGCAGTAGCAAAACATTGGTATCAGGGTGATTTTTCCCGAAGGGATTGGCAGAGCTATGCAGGCAGGGTTGGTTGAGACCTCAGGTTTCTAATCCAAAGTCTGCTGGCAACAGCAATAGAGTTCCCATTTAGTTTGATGGAATTTAGCTCAAACGTTGATGACACAACTCATCATCTTGGTTGCTGTGTCAGTCTGGTGCTGACGATGTTTCATCTTCTTCCCTCATCCTTCCGGAACGGGACTGGGTGAGCAGAGTGGTGTGTAGGAATACTGGCACTTGTATTTAGTGAGACACATGAAATCACATCAGGAGTTGAATTCTTGCAAGTTCCCCAGCTGCAGGTGCCATAGAAGATTTTTAAATTTTATTTATATTTTCACCAGGTGGGATTGAACCCTGGTTAAAAAGCAGATAATCTTTGTGAGCATGTCATGAAATTGGGCCTGCTTGCACTGACCTTTTGGTTAGTTTCTGTCACTGTCTGACATGTCGTCTTACAGTGAATATAGTGACTGATGGCTCTGTGAAGTATCTTGGTGGTACAGCTCTTCCTCTGCAGCATGATGCTATTGTGCTGCTGATTGTCTGAAGCTACACTTGCTATTTAGGATGGTAAACCAACAGTTGTTTGGAGGGTAATTGCCAAGTTCCCCTCCCTCAGAATGGATTCTGACTTCCCTTTGGGTCTGGAGATCTCTAATACAGGTGCTTCTCTCTTGGCAGTTACAATATTGCTTGGAATTTGGATTTAGAGCTAATCTGGAGGGAGTCGCTTTCTTGGTAAGGATTTATTCAGTTTGTCAATGCATATGCTGGGAAACTGCCTCTAGAGCAGCTACTTGTGAAAAAGCACCCCCAAAAGTGACTCCTGGTGTGCATTTTTGTCAAAATGCCGAAGGACTCTGATCAGGATATGCATTTGCCTTTACCTCTGAGGAGCCAGGGAGCAGCGTTTCAGGCAGTGCATGCTGTGTTTTAGCCAAATGTGCCACAGCTGGGCTTGAGAACTATTGCTGGGTGACAAGCTGGAGGCTGGCTTAAAAAAAATAAAAAAAGGATGAACTTCCACTCAACTTCCTTAAGGAGAGTGGCTTGATCATGCACCACGGGAAGTAGCATAAAACCAGCTCTTCAGTGTCAACAGAGCACTCAGTTGTGGATGGAATAAGTTAAAGCCTTGCCTCAGACTATTAAATAAGAGACTAATTATAGTTGTGCTTTTAGTAGCTCACTGATTTCGTTCTTTGGCTGTAATCTGTGAGGAGCATCACAGTCATTAAAACACATTGGTAGCCTGCTAATAGTGAAGAATTGCACTCCAATGAAAATGCAGTGTTGAAACAATAGAATAATATTTTAGTAGTGTAATGCCTCACAGGGATTTTAGTCGAATATGTTTGTTTCTCATTTGGAGCACATTCACTGAAATTTGCTAATGCAGATTAGCAAATGGTTACAAGAAACCAAGAACATCTATGTAGTATGCACTTAATCAAGGATTGCTGTGTGAGCAGAGCTTGTGCATGGGCATACATCAAAGCTGATATCTATCTACGTTGTAATGTATTCCTCCACATGACCATATCCAATACGTGGTACTTATTATTCTATTAGTACCCAAACCACAAACCCTTTCCAATATCCATCTGTGAAGATGCAAATAGCTGCATACTTTGTTTTATTAAGGATCAGCCATTAGGGGGTCACTGGTTAAAAGTCTGAAGATCATTAGAGGGATTTTAAAAAAATAAACAGCTGTTGTCATATATCTTGAAGAGTTTCTGTTGTACCAATGCAATTTTTATCTGTGGTGATGATGTTGTCATGGGAACATATGCACAAGGGAATTAAGTGATGTCAGGAAAAGTGTAAATGATGCAAACACTCCTCATTTGAAATGTTAATTACCACCCTTCCCACTACTCCAAAGAACAGTTCAATTTGATTTTATTTCAGATGTAGGAAAAAATATGACACTTTTGTCTAACAATAAGTAGCTTATATTGTTGTACCAAAGTGAGTATGAGTCAGTGAGTTAATCTGCATTGGCAGCATTTGCACTGGGGACCATCTGCAGCCCTGCTTGTCTGAGCATCAGTAATATTCCTCTGTGAATATCTCATCTTGATGGTCAGGGGAGGCAGGCAGCCTCTTTAAAGAGTTCCATAAATGCTTATAATTGCTGCATTAAACTTCAGTTTATTATTTTCTCCAGGTGCAGGTATGCGGATGATATGAAACCCCACTGCATTTACATACAAATTGAAGATTTTTATTAATCAGCCCAGTAACAGGAATCAAACAGCAACACTCCATCAGGTCCTTAAATACATTTGGTGACATTTTTACCATGCATTAGCATGATAGGGCAAGCAGAATATAATGTACCAATGATTGCTTTTCCATTGAAAGCACAAACGGTTTCATTTTTCCTGTCATCTCAAATAAGTGTTAAAGAGGGTTTGGAGGCTATTGTGTATGTTCCGTATGCTAGGGACTTACAAACACTGATGGCCACATTAAATAACCATTAGTGGCTCGGCTTAGATCATTGCAACATCCCTCCTCTTCAGAATTTATTCTTTGATTTAAAGTGAAAGCAATCTGTGACTGCTTTCATAAAGTCCTTCGGCTCCCTCCATTTTTTTTTTCTCAAACAAAATGCATTACAACAGTAATTTTATGACTGTTAAGATAACTGCCGTTAACAAGCACTTAATTAAAATGTACAATAAATAGCAGGCTGCAGTCTTATCTCCTCTCATGAGCTCCCAGCAGCCTGAGACTCCAATGCACAGCCCTGCTGTTCCTCGGCTTGTTTGCAGATTAATTGCTTTTCTGTCTGGCAAAAGCTGCTTCTCCTTCAGCCAGATCGTAAATGACCAGATAGGGACTTTATCAATCAAGCTACTACTTTCTGTGATCACTTCCATTCAACACCTTCTGAATTTCGCATTGAGAGGAACAGAAGTTACAGAGATAGGATTTAACATCTTAGTTTTTGTGTGCTTGGAATTTACGATAGCGCTGTCACCATTTGACACTGTTAATCTTTACATACAATACCCTTGGAGCAAGGCTGGTTTTGTTCCTGAGATGGAACCATCCCTTGTAAGAATTGTGAAGAATACATATGAAACACAGCTCAGATGCTCTCCACAGCACAAGGTTGCATCTCTTCCATAATCCGTATGCACTTGCTGATGTGGCTCAGCATCTCTCTGTAACCTTGGATTCTAACCAAGCTAGCAGCTTACGGTTATATTAATTGAGAACTTGTTTTCTTGTCATTACTTATCATTTATATGGGGGCAGTTGTCTGGAGACCTTAGCCATGGCTACAGGTAGTTGCTAAATGTGCCTTCAATGAAAACCTTATTATGCTCAAAGGAGGTTTTGTAAAATCAGAAGTTAGAAATCACAATTCATTTGCAAACAGCTGTGTTTCCTAGAATCTATATGCACTAGGGTTTTGTTGATAGGTAAAGTCTAAACAGCAAACTCTAAGTTTAGTAAGGTGATCTAAGCAGGTCTAATCACTGTAGAAATGCTTTTCTTTTTACCAAAAGGCTTTAAGAGAGCAACTGCTCCTGCTACTTGCAGAATACACAAGAGTTATAAATGTAAATATGATACCAGAGTGCAAATGTACTGTAGGCCACTTAAGAAATGCAATCCTTGAACTGCAGTAGGCATGTTGTTTTCTTCTTACCTGCTCAGAATATAAACAAATCTCTAATTTAACAGGTTTATCTCACATGCTGAGCAAAGGGAATAGCTTCCATTTGGAGTTCTAAAAATGCACTGTATGGTAACTTTGAAAATACACTATATTAACTTCAGCCTGGCTTCTGAATATACATGAAGCTGCAGTGTTAAACATAATTTGTGTAGCTGTTTCAGTGTTATCAGTAAGGTCAGTCTTCCTAAACTAAACCAAAATCCTTACCCCCCTCTCCTTACACACTATTCTATGAATACAGCAGCCCTGTGAACATGTTTTGTTGTTGTTGTTTGGTTGTCTTTTGTTTTTCTCCTCCTGTCAGTCAGAGAGGCAAGGGACTTTCCTCATGGAAAAACTTATGCCTAGGAGAGCCAAAACGCAGGAGTTCCCTGACAGCAGCATGTAGATTTATGTTAGCAGCCTCTAATGACATTTGGAGCATCTTTGCGGGGGGTCTTTTTCTGTCTGATCTCCTCTGAGTGGTCTTCTCAGAGTTTCATTCTTAAAACGCGTCATCGGGAGTTAATTGCAAATGAATGAAAAGGAGAGTAGCCACTGCAACCACTCCTGCTGGCAGAAGTGCTCTCACACAGTCCCTGAACAAACCCATCAAGGGACTGGAGGAGTCGGAGTGTTGGAGTGAGTGAGACACATGTATCAGGGGAAGAAAAATCCCCACAGCAAGGCACAGGAATGAAAAAGCTGCTCATGGAGAGTTGCTATAAAGCTGTTAAAGAAGAAAAACCACAACTGTTTGGAATCCTCCAAGCTATTTGTCATGGTCACTACACTGCTACCACTTAAATAAGCAAACAAACAAGCACAAAAGATAAAGACAAGAAATAATCACTGAGCGTATCAGTGAGAAGAGAATGCAGCCCTGCGAAGATAGTAAAATTACACACATAGGTCAACCAATTTGCAGTGTAATCCTGCTGCAGCTGAATAGTCCTAGTGTAGCATGTGTATGCATGGACATTTGCAGCTTTAATGTTGTTATGACAGAGAAATGTTATTACACCACTTACATCTCACACCTGTAACCATTAGGTGAACAGGCAGATTCACAGAACACTCCTTTGAAGGATGGAGATGCACAATATAAACAAATCTCTAATTTAACCGGTTTATCTCACCTGCTGAGCAAAGAGAATGGCTTCCATTTGGAGTTCTAAACATGTGCTGTATAGTGAACCACTGTGTTTATGGCTTTTTATGGTTTTCTTATTTTAAGTGGTTTTATTCTTAAACTAGACCTTGCAATTGCACAACACTTATGTTTTCCCATGGCACCTGCACATTTGAAATTCTGAGTTCTTACTGGTTTTCCATCTGCTTTTATTTGTCAGTAAAGGTGGTGTGTTTTTCTTTTGGACTCCTGATGTCTTGGAAGGAAATCTCTGCTTAAAGTTCAATTGGTGCTTATTTTTGTTGAGTTGGCATTTGTGTCCTATGCTAGTAGCAGGCTGAGCTTTCTTGAAGAGATCCTTTTCATTTAACACTATTTTCATATAATTTTTCGAATGTTTGAGACCTCCCCCCACCCAATGTTGTGCCATTTGTGAAAGCTCTGTTGAAAAATGAAATGTCTTGATGTAGACTGAACTTTCTCAGATAGCTTCTAATACGCTTGAATACTGGCTCAGAAAACTGTTGTATAAACCAGATTTCTATGCAACTTGCTACAGGTTTCTTTGCAGGTGAGCGAGAACATTAGGCACTAATGGGGCAGGCCCACTTACAGAGGACAGCCATGGCTGATTAATCCAGATCATCTCACTCCACTCACCATAGCATATGTGTTTTAATTTTTTATTACTTAAGAATTTACTTTGAAATTATGCTGATTAGAAAGGTCATATTTCCATCAGTACCTACATTAATTCCACCTTGTAATATTTACTTCACCCACTCAGCTGGGTGGAGTGACTTTTTTATGGATGAGCAGATGTTATAGCTGAGCTGTCAATTTTTATATTACTTCATTAATTTATTCACAAGAAATGTTTTAATCCCAAACACTCCACTGTGAGCAAGTGGCAAGATTCCTGGGTTCTGCAACACCCTGACAATTCAGTGATATCTTCTTCACACTTTGAAATGGAGACATTCTCAAATCTGACATAAGCAAATGTAGTATGCACTGAATATTGTATTTTGACATTGCATTTGGCATGATGGTCTTTGGGAGTTCAGCTGAGTGGAGCAGTCTTTACCTGTATAAATCAGTATAACTCCATATAAGTCAATTAAACAGTTCAGCAGGTGAGGTTTTCTTGTTCTACTGTAAGATTCTCAGTTTAACCCTTGTAATAATCTTGATTCTTTCTGTCTCCATCATCAGATAGCAGGGGTACAATCCTAAGGTACGGAGATTTCTAGCTACCCTAATTTGATACAATCCTGTAGATTTTTTTTTTAAATTATTGTTATTTATTTACTTAGTATATTCTCAGTTTGTGGAAATAGAACAGTTATGGTAGGAGGATTGGGCACTCAAGAGAAGAACCAATGAGAATTTTGAAACTTGAAGGAGGCGAAACAATTTCAGACTGTGGCATTAACACACTGACCAAATACTTCTGCTCCATGGATAAGTAGGTGTTGGGAAATACTGGGCTTTCTTTAGGTTTTTTAGTTATCAATGAACATGTTTACATGTAATAAATGCATATTTTGAAGAAGATTTTCACAGTCAAAATAGCTGAAATAGCTATCAAAAAGAGCTGTGTTTTCTTTAAAAAAATAAAACTGAAACCCCACATCCTGGATTAGAGCTGTGCTGTGAGTGGCCAACTTTGTGATGGGTTTTGTTGTAAAGCAGTGCAGAAACATGAGATGTGGCAGAGTTATTGGGAAACCTGGATGCACAGAGTACTTAGTATGGTGGTGACAGCTTTTTAGCTCCACAAGGACAGAGCTGCATGCTGCCCAACCTCCAAGTATGTATTCAGAGCCCTCCTCAGCACTGGTGCTGGCACTGTGGAAAACCAAAAATACCCTTCTTAATGCAGCCAGTGTTGAGAACTTCATTTCCTTAAAAAGCAATCTGGAAGCCTTCCCAGACTATGTATGTCTGCCTCTAACTTCAGAGACTATGACTACAATTAATAGTAAAGGGCTGTTCTTGTGCTCTTGGAGTATTCTCATTTTAGCCCTTCTAATGCTCTTGGCTCTTTCTCTTTCCATCATCGCATAACAGGGGTACAAATCCTAAGGGCATATGTACATTCATTCCTAGTTGGCTCAAGATAATGTAATTTGGAGTTGATGAACAACAAATGATGAGTTTGGGCAGACCAACACTAACTTAATTAATATTAAGAGCAGAAACTAATTAGAAAATATAAATTCACTTAAATACTTATTGCAGATTTTAACTGATATTTATCTTAACAGATTTTGTGGGGATGACAGTCAAACTGTGGGCTGTTTTAGTGACATTTATGACACAGTTGTATCAGGAATCATTTTAAAGCTATGCTAGGGAATATGTTCTACAAAGGTTGGACCAGAAGAGAGGTCCAATTCAGAAAATGTTCTGTTTCTTCCAAGGTGAATTTAGGATGTTATCACATACATAAATCTGTACATAAAACTGTACTTTTTAGAGGTTGTTTTTCAGTAAAGCATTTGAACATGTTGCTTGGTTTGCTGAGTTAAGGTAGAAGTTGAATTTCAGATAGAAACCTGTTTTTCAGACATTTTCAAATTTTGGTGATCATTAGTCTTTAAAATGAACCAACACCATTCCTCTTGAAAGGAGCAGTGCTGAACTTTGGAGTGATCAAGATGTACATCCTTTTCTGATTCTGTGGTAGCAAGAGTACTCATGGAGTGATAATTTATTAAAGATTTTTGTATTTCATCTGTTCTTTGGGTGCTTCTTTCCCTACAGGAAATCTTCATAATGGTTTACATTTAGGCTGAATTCAAATTAATTATTTCAAGTGGTTTTGCTCTTCTCCATGACTTACTTCTGCCCTCTGGCTGATCAGTGGTCCATGGTCAGCACTCACATCTCCGAGGGGCCTAAAACATGTAGAACACTTTGACATTCAGGGAGGTCAAATTGAAGGAGTTGGCAGCAGTGTTTTAACTTGCAGGAGAGCATAAATTTCCATTTACATTCAGGTTGTTTAAATAATTGTTATTAAAGAGGGATAAGCACTAGCTTTGATCTCAGTCATGTTGGAGTAGAGATGCATCCAACCCAGAAGGTCAGACCTAGAACTCAGAGTTTGAGGGAAAGGTTCAAACTGTTATCTGAATTTTGATAAGTCTTCCTGGTTTTAGGTTTGATTGCATTAGGATTTGCCACCAGTGTTCCCAATCAGGTAGATTTTCAGGCACAGGTGCTAAGTGCAGGTACAGCCTTAAAGACCAGGTGAATGTTGGTCTGAGTAATCAAAGGGATTTACTTCCTTCCATTCCTGCTGGTGCTGTTGAGATGAGAGGGCCTTTCCCATTCACAAGAGAACAAGGTCAGAAGAATTTTCTTCCATGTCTTTTTGGCATAAAACAGATGCTATCTGTTCTGATATACTTTGATTTGGGAAGGGTTAAGACAAAATCTATGTGTTTGCTGTGGATGTGTATAGGTAGGATGTAGTTATGAATTGATGTGGTATAATGATAACTTTGGTGTGCATTTGTTGCAGCAGAGAAACAGTAGTTGCAGTAGTTTTACACTATGTGATGTGACGTTCTGGGAAATTTAGGTTCAGTTAAAGCAGCCTGAGGATTACAGTGTGTATTAGTATTAACCATTTACAAAAAAAGTCTTGGCAAATTAAATGTCAACTCCTACCCAGCTGAGGCTGTTGAAATTCAGATCCAGATGCAAGATTGGATCTTGTGTGTATCTTTGCTGTGCTGAAACACAGTGGCAAAAAGTAACGATATTCCCCTCTGCCTCTTAGCTAGCACTTAATCGAGCTCTGTGTCTCAAATATCTCCTCAATGATCAGGAGTTCTTAACTGCTCACATTTTTCATTCCTCCCATCACCTGAGAAGGCTTGTCTATTGTTAAGCCAAGCAGCAATGACTTCCCAGTAAAATAAGATGAAACAAAGCAAAACCTTTTTCTTATTCTGTGAGGTCTTTTTAATTCTGTTGCAAAATACTTTTTCTACCTTAGTTATGAGTGGAAAAACTGGTGTCACTCTGTACAGCATTTCAGTGCCAAGCTCTTAAAACTAATGCAATTGGAAATGGTAAAGACCTGGGAGGTCACTGAATAATGGCTATTCCCAAGCAGGATTTTTCCCTATAGTGTGTATATTCCCTAGAGCTTTTCCAAGTCTTGTTTTTTAAAAGTCTCTGTTAATAGGACTCATTTCTCTTGGGAAATTATTGCACATGGAAAAGATTTCACAAGAAATTTTTCCTATTAAGTGATATATAAAAATTTGAAAAGTTGTGCTCTCATACACAAGCTTTGCCTACTGCTGATCATGTTTCATCTCTCTGACCACCTTGCTGCTGTTGGTATGTCTGTTGCACCATGTCTTTTCTCAGTGGGCCTGACTAGAAGTCATTTGATTTTATTATCCCTTTCCCTGGATCACTGTGCTGCTTGGGGTAGATCAGAACCAACCCCTGTTTTTAAGATTTGCTGTGATAAGTGACCTCTGTTTGCTTCCAGCCACAAACCAAGGGCCCAGGCTCTCTGCATACACAGGTGCAGGAAGGACAGACAAACACTTGGGTTCACGGGAGCACTGTCAGGCTACAAGTAGTTATGGCAGCAGAATGGTGCTCCCCCCTTTCACTGGCAGTTTTATTTGCAGTTGGTAATTTATTTTTTTGCTAACATCTGTTGTCCTAATGAGGGGCCTTCCTTCAATCCAGGGCCGAGTCCTGGGCTGAGTATTAGAGGATGAAGGTTTTGTAATTTGTTGTGTTTCAGTGTTCAGAAATATCTCCCATATGAAAGAAAAACTCAGTAGGAGTATAATGAAGAGAAGCAAGAGGCTTGAGGAACTTAGAACTGCAGACTAAGCATTTGGCAGCTGGTTTATATTGGCATTTCTTTGACTTTAACTGGAACTATTAAATTCCTGCTTTCAGTTCTGTCTATAGCTGGTATAAGTACAGAGGAGCATAAATGAAACCAATGGAGTTATGGTGAATTTAAATTGATGTTAAACACCTCAGGTAGTGCAACTATTTAATGAGTTTATTACATGAGTCCTTTGTGAAAAGAAATCCAGCGATTTCTCTAAAAAAAAAAAAAAGTTATTCCATTATGGTCTTGTACTGATCATTTTTTTCATTTCTCTTTTCTCTCCATCATTTATATTTTTAAAACTTCTGTAACTCATATTTTGTGGTTCAAAGGTGTAGTCAGGGTTCCAAATCTGTACAGATTAAGGGCAGCCCCTTTGGTCTGGGCTGGGGCACACTGGATCAGGCTGTAACACACACTGGGTCAAAGACACTGGCTCTGTGCAATGTTCTGGGCATGGAACACGAGAAAGTATCTTATGCTGTAGGAGAGCAATGGGGGAGTTCAGTAGAGAGAATGGAGTTCCCATTGTGGAAACTGCTGCATGCTCTAGCTCTGGTCAAAAGTGCCATTAAATCTTCAGTGCTCAAGAGGTTCTTTAATGATGTGTTAAATTCAGAGGTTTTTAAATTTAGAAGTTTTGCTTTGGATGGAAAACTTATTAGGACTGTGATTTTTTTATTCTACATTGTAGAGAAACCTGCAAGCTGTTTTCTAGAAAATTACACAGAGGCTGTGGATCCCTTAATTTGTTGCTTAAACACCAACATTTTTACAACTTTGTTTAGTAGGGTTTTCTTTGGTACATTTACCCAGGAAGCTTTCTCTAGAGATACCTTCTCCCACTGTCTGAGGCACTTTTAACAAATGCTGCCCAAGAGCTTGTTCTTGTCTTGTATTTGTATGACCCATACAAATATAGTGGATTCATAGGCAGAAAGATCAAATAATAATAACTACAGACAAAGGCCCTGAATCTGGAAATCTGTATTTTGGAGGAATTGGTGTCTAGTGGCTCCTATCAATGCTGTCTGGCATGTGAGTGCTCAGGGTCATTATTAGACAGGGGCTGTACTTGTGTCCCTATCCTCATCTCAGTATCCCCTTTCATGTATCAGATGTACATTCACCTCTAGAACCCATGTACAGGTTTCCATTCGTGTCAGATCAGGTCCTGGTCTGTTTGCTTGAGTTCATTCTGTCAGAATTTTTCTTTAATTTTTCTGTACTGCTTCACCAGTAGTACATGGTGGCCAGGCATCCATCCATCCTAAAATCCATTTTGCCTTTTACAGAGTCTGTAAAAAATGTTAAAACATTAGGCACTTTATGAATGAGTTTTTTTTGATTACTGGTCACTTCTCCCTCTGTGATGATTCAAAGAGGCCTTTGCTGAACCTTTATGGAGTTACAGGTCCCAGACCACCACTCTGCAGTGAAGTTACTCTCACTAAAGAGAAGATTTCTTATTAAGCTGTTCTAGTTCTTTCACTCTTCAGAGAAGTGAGATGTCTTTCCTCATTTATTACTATTCTATTTATTTTTATGGATAACTGACTTCACCTTAAACCCAAATAGTAAACATCCCAATCCCCATGTCAATAGGAAATATTCTTTGATAAATGTAAAGGCATTATACTGAGCATTTCTGAAAAACAGACCCAGGACTCCTTGGCAGCTGGCTGCTCCCAAAATAGTAGCTGTTTTTGAAAAATCAACTATGTATTTCCAGCTTCTTTTAGCCTTGCTCAGTGCTAAAATATTAGTCTCTCTCCAAGACACGCTGTCAGAGGTAGTCAAGTATCTTTGTGTAGCCATTTCCTTGGTAAGCAATCACCCCACCTTTGAAAAACTCCTTGAGAAAGTGCATGTTAGCATTAAGTGCTGAGCATTTTGAAGGTGTTGTCAAGAAGAGGATAGGACTGAGTTCCACACCCGGGATTTGGAAGGTTCTGCAAGAGGCCAGAGGGAGAAAACAGAGCAAAGCAATGGAGGGATTCTAATCAATTAGGAAGAAGGAAGAGCAATACTGATGACTGAAAATAACACAGTCCCTAGTTGTGAAGGTAACTGTGACAAGACATAGCTTACTTTTTATTCTGGGATGATGTGTCAGAGGCAGCTTTGCATGACCATCACGAAAAGACCTAAATTATGTCTTAATCTGATCCATTGGTCCATATACCTTTAATTAAGAACAGAAGTGGGGTCTGTGATACTGCGTGGAGAAGAGTATGGTTGTGCTAGGTCTGCATTCTGTATTGTCTCAAGTGGATAGGGTCATAGTGTTTCTGTAGTCTGTCGTCTGAACTTTGGATTATGAATAGTTTACTTTCCTAAGGATTTGCTGTTTTAAAAACAACAACAATCACAGAACACTGAAGAGGTTCAGCTAACAAGATTCTGCAGAAGAGCTTTGGCCGGCTGTTGTTTTGCAGAGACTAGTATATCTTTCCTTGTGGATTTAAAATATCACCTCGAAGGAAAAGAACATGAAATGACCAAGATTTTCCCTGTAGTTCCCCATCCCTTGTGCTAGTCTCATATGTAAACATCACCAGACCTAAGGTTACTAATTCCTTCTCAATTAGTTTGAAATCCTCTGGATCCAAAACTCATCCTTTTTTAATGTTTAGTTTTAGTTTTTAGGTTTTTAATTTTTTTTTTTAAACCTCCTAGCACCATAATAACTGTGGACTTGCGGACCTTATGCAAGGATGAGTTAAAATCCCATTTTTAGTTGGGAACTGCGTTCTGTTGCGTTGTGTGCACACCTGTGAAGTTTTCTGTGAGCGGGTGCCTGGAACCTGCTGAGTATCAGTAACTGTATACAGAGATGTGGGCTGTATCACATGTCCAGGCTGCTATTTCAGCCTCCTCTTAGCATCCAAAGACTTTTAATAGGACAAAAGGCCAATTTCAAGTTTGACAATTTCAGTGTACTGGGATCTATGCTGAACACGGAGCGAAAAGCACAGTGAGGGTTGTGTCTGTGCATTCAACAAGGGGGCAACATGTTTTCATGGCTAAAAATGGACATTTTCCATATCCTCATGTACAAAATAGATAAAATATGTGAGCTAACCTTCAACCTCTTCAGCTTGTCTCCTATTTCTGTGTAGCTCCTCTGCTCCTCTGAAGTGTAGAGGAAGAGCTGTCCATGTTAGTGAAGCCTTGCAGGACATTGGCATGGTGTGGACTGATGTAGGTACATTCTCATTCAAAGCAGGATCCTATCTCTCAATGTGTTAAAACTGCACCTTGTCCTGTGTTCTCACTCAGATGAAGGAACTGGAGTTCAGCTGGCACCGGACTCTACTATTTTGGCTGACAAGGTTTAGTGTAAACAAACGCAGGTCTGTGAATTATCTGGCATGAGGATCAGCTAGGGGTGCTGGCTTCCTATAGCCCTAATCTAGTTGGCCTAAATGATTTATAAACTGGCAACATGATAAATGTTGTTTTAAGTGGACAAATCACATTGAAGAGGTGTAACTTTCTGTCAGTATGTAACATGACCGCCTCTCTTAGGGGAAGAATAACAATCACAAAGAGCAGTAAAGGTAACAGGATCACAAGTAGGCATATTCCTTCTCTACAGCATAAATCATTAGAAGGACACTCCTTTCCTTCCTCTTTGCTTGTCCTTCTTCGTCCTTTCTTCCTTTCTCTTTTTCTTCCTTTTTTTTTTTTTTAAATGCTATTTTCTAGCACTTCCATATCATTTTGGAAAGCTAAACCCTCCACTTGATTTGTGCTGCACTTTCTTCATAAATCTATGAAGCTTGTCTCCATCAAGCTGTATTTTCCATTAAAATATGGTTCCCAGGTGATTTTCAATACTATGAAAAACATGTAGCCATAAGTCTTTCACTGATTGTTTATTATCTGTTTAGGTGCTCCTGAGGATTTTGACAGCTAGGACTTGTATCATATGTAATGTAATAAAAGTGGATGTCTTCAGCCTAACAGGCATAGCTGGTCTTTCATTTCTGTTTGCTGGGGCTGTATTTGTTTACTGTTTTGTGGTTTTTTTTATTTTTTTTTAACCTGAAACTTTGAGTCTACTCCAAATCAGGTCAATTTAAACTTTGTGTTTTCTTTGCTATGTAGATGAACAAAAAAACCAAAATAAACCCCAAGCAAAACACAACAATAACTTCCCTGTTATAAACAGCACAGGAAGCAGTAACAACAAAGCTGGTATTTATGCTGTTGGAGGAGTAGATTTACTTCATCTGTTTTCCAGCACGGACACACTGTTCCACCTGTGATTGCAGGAAATGCAGCAGGACATTCTGTGTGTCTTTCTTGGAGATGTGTAACAAACATGCTGTGGGTTGCAATGTGTGAAGCTGCTAACAGTAGCTACAAGAGGTTAATGCTTTAAACTACTGGTTTGTGGAGAATTTTGTGAAAACTGATAGGGATTGGTTAATAATGTCTATCTGTAGTCAAAAGTCCAGATCTTCTGCAGGCAAAGTTACCTCTGGCCTTAAAGGGAACTTTACATTAGGATTTACAGGATCAGCCAATATTTAAGCACTGATTATCTGGTAGAACCCTGTAAGGTTGGGTGAGGAGTAAAACCTTACCTAAACTTAAACAGCATACTCTGAGTTCAGTTGGTTGAGTCTTTGTGTACTGTCTGTTACCGAAATAGATGTTGTGTCTGCCAGATTGCTGTGCTGACATGTGCAATGCATTGCAAGAAAAGCCATAGCCAGCCTGACAGGGGAGCCTCCTGGAAGGCTTTTGCGTAGGAAAAGTTTGGCAGGGAAGACCCTATCACAGAGGAAAGAGGCACAGAGAAGTATTGATTACTATTATAAGTCAGTGCAGGACTCAGAAGGAAAATAACTAATAATTATTAGGATGATTTGTAATTTAGAGGTTGCCGTTTTAACAAGCAAGCAAAATAATTTACTATGGCTAGAAAACTACTCAGCTTGGATTCCAGTGCCTTTGTAAGATGGAATGTCCTCTCCCTGCCCTGCAAAGAGATGTCTTCCCAATGGTATTCATGCAGTGGTTACATAGATTTGATATAACCTTGGGTTTGCATTGTGTCTTCTCCAGTTGGATCTAGAACTGGTTATCCAATGAGAAATTACTGTTTCCTAAATGCTTGGTAAAGCACTTAATTGTGAAAATAACTAGTTTACCTCACAACATCAATTTGAGAAATTACTCATTAATTTTTGAGGTGCAGCCGCCTTCCCTGGAGGACAGAAGTACTGATCTCATCTGTACCTAAAATCTTGGCTTTGCTTGCTAGCAGGCGTGTCTGATCTGCAAATGAAATTTGGCTTACTGTCTCACCTTCCTTATAAACACCCTTGACTGCACCTTTGGCAGGACACGTGATAATTAAACAGTTGTGGCTTATACTATGCAAGCTGAACAGAGCTGGCAGGGAAGATGACTGACATGTGACACAGAAATACTGTTTCCCTCTGCTTTTCAATGACATTTACTAGCAGAGTTGAAACTCTCTAAGAGCTATGTGAGCTTAAAATGGTTGGGTTTAATTTTCTTACTGTTTGCCTCATATATATTATTATTTAAGCCTAAATTATCTGTGCAGCTGGTAGACAAGTAAGTCAAGATAAATGGAGTACAGGGATTTAGAGAAGCTGAGATCTGAATCAGAACCACTACCCGAGAAATGCTTTCTTTACCTACAAGAGTTTTAAATATGCAGGATTGTTCAAATGCCTCCTCTGGAGACAGTTAACAACACGGTTCTACCAATGCAAACCACATCAATAGATGTTTTAGACACATTTTTCAGTATTTGAGATTACACTTGCTCAAAACCGAAATAACTTAAATAGCAATTGCTGCAAACTGATTTTAGTAGGTTTTTAAAAATGTATTTTGTCTTCAAAACAAAGTTTTATTGGATCTTTGTTTTCCCTGGACTCTGGCCATTACTAGCCAAGTAATTCTACATGGAGACCTCTTGTTTTCCTAATTATTATCTTCTGTATTGCTTTTAGTCTACAGAATTGCCATTCTCTGCCCTCAGTCTTGACTGTGGGGATTTCATCTTCTGATACACAGTCCTCCTTTGTCCACAGTGTCCAAGGAATGTTCCAAGGCATAACAGGGAAATTGAACAAGGATGCCCTGAGCTTCCCAAAGTGATGCATAATGTGTACAAAGGTTTTTCCCAGTAGTTTACTGGCTTCCTAATTTACCTCCAGTGTGTTCTTCCATCCTTAGTTTATAATTTTAGCACTGATTCACTCCTGAAATAAAAACCTCTTGAAGAGCAAAGGCTGATGCAGTTAAACCCCTCTGGGTTATGATCCATTCATTTAGAGCCAAATGGCCCACTTGTTAATGTCATTTGCATTATGACCAATTATTAGGTATTTCCTTATTAAGCAGAAAATCTCTTTTGCCCGGTGTTGTAAACCATCTTAATGGCACTTCACCTTCTTATGCATTGTAGCAGTTGGGAAAAGAAAATTGGGAAAGTAAGGTTCATTTACTGACCATTTCAGTGTTGGAGGCGCTCCTTTCATTTTATCTTAAATGGAAGCGGATGATCAGAGCACTTGTCTTACCTCAGTAAGGACATTAAAACTGGAATGTGTCAGATCTTTAGCTTTGACAATCTAAAAGGATGTTACTGCTTGGTGCTGTTGTTTTGGGGATTACAAGACTGAACCCACCACCCTGGGAGAAAGAAAAAGCTTTCATTCACCAGTTGTTCTTCTTGCTCTGATGGCCCTTTCCAAGCCAGGCCTACAAACTCTGTTTTCATCCACCCTAGTGCACCAGACTCTCCCAACTGGCTACAGGGTTCCTGGTGGGCTGCACAGATTTGGAAATAACCTACTTCATCCAACTTTGAACATCCACATTACACCATTTTTCCCCCCATATACTGTAATTATATGCACTGTGCTGTTCCTCCTGGGTGTTCTGGGAAATTGTCATTCTCAGCTTTCCCAACCCCAGGTCATTTATCCCCTTTTTCTCTTGACAGGAAGGATAATTGCTCTGCACTTTGGGTGTTTGCATGCAGCATTCAGTACATATCTACTAAATATACAAACTCACAAATTTAGACAACAGCCTTCTTTTACTAGTTGAGCAAGCTGTTTTGCTTTTAGCCTCCTGTCCTAGAATATGTTCTTCATGCCCCTGAACTTCCTAGTTTCCTTTTTCTATGCCTGTTTCAGTTTGAATTGGCCTTAATTTTGATACCTTAGCTGGGGAGATCCATACCCAGTGCTTCAGGCTGCACAGTACAGGGAGTTGCCACATCTTTCTGAGGCGGGCATGCCTTGACTTGTGTTCTAGGATTGTGTTTTGTTTTATTATGGCCACATCACTAGGCTTGCTGGCCATCTTGTGAATAATAAATATGTTCAGGTAATCCACTGTTTGTACTTCAGTGCAAAGTTATTATTATTATTATTTGTCCCTAAAAGCATCCATTTTTTACACTGTTGTTTTTTCACCACAATTTCCAAATCTCTAGTTCATCCCTTTGTTCTTGTGCAGGATGTCTAGCCTTGCCTGTGTACTGACAAAGCTTCCCTTGGGCTGAAGCAGAGTTACACTCTCACCTTTGTAGTTTGCACTTGGAAGAATCGATTCATTACCTCCAGTGACTGTGGTCTGCAGTGAGACAGCAAATGTGTGCTCAGAGGGTGCAGCAAGATCTCTAGAGCTGGTCATGTACGTGAACACAGTTGCTTCCCGATCCTTGTGGCCATTTTCCAGCAGCAGGTTATAGCTAATATACTCTCACAGTGGCTTTAAAAGACTCCTGGGCCCTGGACTAATCTGTCTGATGGAATAGGATGAGTTTCAGCTACTAAACCCTCCCTCCTGAGGCCAAATGCTTTAAAGTAAGATCTGATGCAGATCCTTATCCTAGGACTGTCAATAATGTTTTCAGAGCACGTCATCTCTTTTTCCTTTCAAATGTAGTTTATTCATTTACTGATGTTTCCAAGTCGGACAGTGGTTAATATATTGTGTAAATTGGGTGGAGTTGATTTAATTAACAAGTAGCACGGAGTTGAGTTTAGTTTCAAATTTACATTAGTATTGCCAGTAATAGCATGCAAAAGTTGTAAGTAGGAGCCCTCCTCCCCATACAAACACACAAAAATGCAGAATTTAGTTACAAATGTCCCAAAGATTAAACTTGTGATTCTTTTCTTTGTGTGTGTCTTCTGACTTCGAAGCTTTAATATTTAAGGCTTTTTCTCCACTGCTGTGACCCCTAACAGAAACTTCCTTTGTTTAAATCTTAACCGAGATTCTCACTTAAGCTCACTTGGCTACAGGGGTTGCAACTTTTTAACAAAGTTAAACCAACAAAATCCAGGACAATGCACTGAAAATCCTGAAATATTACTTCTCCTTTTCCTTCCCTAAAAATTTGGTCTTTGCTTAGGTAGAACTGGAAATATTTCTCTCTTTATTTCTTGCCATGAGCAAAGTTATTTCCCTAGGTGGTGATGCTTCTGAGAAATGTGTGGAGTGCTGCACAGTAAGAAGTTGACCTACTTGGCACCAAACATTTTGAATGTGGGTTTGATGCTGTGAAGGGGTTCACGCACATGGGCACTACCACCAACATCCAACTGGGACTCCAGGGTTGGGTTTAATAAAGGAGATGCAGCCTGGCTTGTGGTGGGACTGTGGTTTCCATTGTCCAGAATCAGAGGCCTTTATCGTGTTTATGAAAATTATTGGATGCTGTGAACAATTCAGGAAACTTGAAGATTATTGGGCTGCCTTTTTAATCTATTGTTTTGCTTTACTTTTAAACACATTTGTTTTCAAACTTGTGGTTTCCAAGTGGCTACAGCTGTCATTTCTCTCAGGCATAACTCAATTAAGGAAAGTCTCATGACACTTCATATTTTTTGGTTATATGTAGAAATTCCCTGTCAGGAATAATAACATTTTTTTAGTGTGAGTTCTTGGGTTTGCAATCTTGGAATGTGTTTTCTATGGGTCCTCATAATTTTTCATGCTAGGGTGAACATTCCTGGTTTGCGCTTTGAATATTTGGTAAAACAAACAAGCACAAAAAAGAGGTGAAGAGTTAATAAGTATAAAAATGGGAATGGATATTACAAGGAATTTCCAAGTATTCGTGCAGCACTGGCTCTTGCACATCCTCTGCTTCTGCCTGAAGAATTGCTCTTACTTTAAACATTCACGTTTAAGCAGCTTTATTGAACCAACTATCAACAACCAAGGGATACGGCCTTGATCAAATTTAATAAACCTTTGAGGACTGCAGAAAGAATATACTTGTCTTTAAAGATCAGGCTGTCCAAATGAAAACTAACCGGAAACTCGGATCAAATTCTTGCTTGTGGATTCATTGTGAAAGCCAGCAGTTCTGTGTTCTGCAATAGAAATTAGTAATTTTAACAAAGCGTTATAGTTCTTTTGATGGCCTGCAAAGTTAATTCTCTCTCTCTTGGTTTTTATTTTTTTCATTTTTTTCTCTTCTCCTTTGACATGGAGATCAGTATCTGGACTACATGTTGTAATATGGTAAGAGAAGTATACAAATATAAGCCTGTCTAAATATGTGAATACAAGTTAGGCTATTAATTCAAAGCACCTTGCCATATTTATTAATGTTCTATGTTATGAGATTAAAGCTATAATTTAGTTACAGGAATTATAAACATCTCTTTAGCAAGTCATATAGTAACCATAATAATTTTTAAAGGGTGGAGTGTAATTTATTCAACATTGTAAGGAAAAATAAGGTAAATGAGTTAGCATAGGGGTGGGGCAGCAGCAAACTGCTTGTGGAGACTCTTGCTCCCTGAGGTGATAGAGGTTAAATGCATTACAGAGCTTATAGGCTTGCTCCCTAGAGAGAAAGGGGGCCAGACGTTTCTAGCTGACATGTCAAGGACACCACACATTTGCCCTTCTGACTAATGGTATGATACTGAGCTGATAGCAAGGTTACAGTGGCAATTTTCAGAGAGAAAAATGGAACACAATAGGTGGCTCCTAATTAGAGAGGAGGGCAATATGCTGGGACAGTCTTGGCGTTTCAGAGGTCCACTAGCTGAAGGCACAGTGAGCCAGAGGCCACTAATGCAAACTCAGAATATTATTAAAGCATTAATGGCCAAGAAGCCATTTTAGGTAAAGTGCTCACAGACAAGCATTCTCTAGTGCAACCTTCATAAGAAAAGTCTGAGCACTAAGTTTGGCCCTGGTCCTGCACCGTTAAAACCAGTGTGCTGCTTCTAGCAACTGGTTATATGGATGGGTTGTCTCTTGCAAGTTTCCACTCTAAATCACTAATTTTACTTTAAAAGCAGAGGGTCAGATGTAGAAACAGAAGGAAGGGATACACTTCAGTGATGGAGGGAGAATGTGTCATTGAATATGCACATGAAAGAAGATGCCTGGGGAGTGGCAGGATTACTGTGTGAAGGAGAGAAAGTTGTAAGGAGATTAGAGTACAACAGTGAGTAAAGGGAGAACTTGGAGTAGGCAGGTGGAAGTGCAAGGAGAGAAGGAGAATGGGAAAGGCAGGGCCTTAGTTATCTCAGTGTCATGACTCAAAACAAAAGTTATTTCACATTATATTTGGGAACTCTAGACTCTTTAAAAAACCCATCATTTGTGTGGTAGAAATAGGGATCCTCTAGCTACCAGATGCTGTACAGTAACCTATTAATGAGGCTCAGACCTGGAGAAACACAGCAAGTCAAAGCTGTGATTCCTACTTGCAGAGCTATTTTACTGCAGCTATTTTAAGTCTCATTTCAAAGTTTATTTGTTTCTTTAACATCCTTTTAGTATCACTCTTCAGGAAAGTCCCAAATACAGAGGGGATTACATGGGTAAGCAGATAGTCTTGGACCATGGAGCTGTGTGTTAGGTGAGCAATATTGCTTCTTTACAAAATATCTCTGGACAAGTCTTAGACATTGCCCCGAAGAGCTTGATGAGAAAATGAGGACTTGATAGATAACATGAGAAAAAGAAGGACTTAAAGAAGACCAGCACTGTTCCAGTGCACTGAGACAGACCTTCTAACAGAGGAAGTGAGAAACTGAAGGTATGGGGTTTACATGTAGGCTAGAACTGTTTTTAAGCTTAGCTGCTTGGTAGCAGAGATGTGCAAAATGTTGCAATAGATTGCACTGAAAGTTAGGTGGAAGGAAATGCTTCACTGATTTAGGTACATCGCACACGGAGAGCAACAAAAAAGGCACATACCTGCTGCTCCTCTGCCAGGCTCTTGCCTTTCCAGCTACCTTTCTTGCCCAACAAGCCTCAAGAATGCACACTCCCTTAATCCTCTGCTAGGAGGTTTGGGGCTTGGTGGGAGAAAGGACCTTCAGCAGAAGGAGGAAGGGTTGTTTGGAGAATGAAATTCAGTAAAGTTCAACCTCCAAGTGAACCTGCTGGGACTGATTTGCTGCCAGCCCTTGGGAACAAAACTGCAACACTCAGTTCCTGAATCCCACAGCTCCCACAGCCCGGAGGGTTCACACTGCTCTATCTGGCACCTCTTCCCATGTCAGAACAAGGCATTGTGTGTGTGATTTCAACATGCTTCTGGTTTTGTTCTAACTGCCAAGAAACACTAGTTGTGTTATTATGAAATGATTGAGGAGTATTTGCTCATACAAATTATTTGTTTTAAGAGTTTGGTAATTAAATGTCAACACACAGTGTTGGTGTCTGAAAAGCTCTTGGGTGAAAGCCCTGCTCTAACTTTGAAACTACAACACATTGTTTCTCTTCTCTCAAAGCAGATTTGTTTTGAGACACCCTATTCAGTAGAATGCATCTCGCTGTAACACGCATGGTCTTTGGCCTTCAAAGACACCCTTGTGCAAAGGGCGTGTTGCATTAATTTGTTCAGCCAATTTAGGGTGTGTGGCATTAATTTGTTTGGCCAATTTGTTTAGAATCTGGCAGAGCATAAGTACCCAGCGCAATGTCTGTGCATAATGCCTGTGTCATCTCTACACCAGATCTCAAGAGCAAGAGATTTACTGCGTGATGCCTGGCCACACCTTGGGCTGGTGCTCAGGGGAACAAAGGTAGGAGCCAAAACGACACGCAGCTTGTTGAGGGAGAGTATGAAAATGCTTTTTATACCTTGAACGTCTGATTTCCACACACACACTGCCTGAGCTGCAGGAGTAAGTTATAGTACGAGTGCTGTTCTCTGCCAGCACTGTGCTCACCTGGGACACAGCAGGTAATAATAATCACACCCACAGTAAGCCTGGCTTTACCTCAGTGAAAAGCCACACACAATTCACTATGAAATGACTACCTTTTGGTGCAGTAGTGTGCAGCTCACTGCAGAATGCCAGTGCTAAAGCCCACTGAGCTTTTGACTTGAATAGAAATAATGAATTTTAATCCTACATAATTTTGTAGGATGCTTCTCTCTCATTCTTGTTTCCTATCATGCTCAAGATGAATAGTAAAGGTCTTTCCAAAATATTTCTTTGTAAGGCCCAGCTAGTTCTAATTAAAGATTGCAAAAGTGACCAAAGTCTTATTTAAAAGTAAACAACTGCTGTTCAAAAATGTGAGCATCAATGCTCACAGTTGATTATGATCCTTGTCTTTTTCTTTTTTTTAATAAACAGACAAAAAGGTCTGGGATTGGAGCTGATGGAAAGGACTGTAACATTGACAACGCCAGTTAGCTTTCTATAGAATTTCGGCTAAATGTCCTGAGATTTGTGATGTTGTTCTGGGAATGCATCTATATTCTGAGAAAGACAGGCAGTGAGGGCAGTGACATCATGGAAGAGCTTCAGCTTGACTTAAGTGAGATTTTTTCATGCTGTGTGTCTGCACTGCTGAATTTAACAGAGTATATGAGTGTAGGAAAGAGTATCAGGCCTATCTAGATCTTCATATACACATTTATGTTGTGAGCTACTGTCAAATAATAGAGTAAGGTGAGAATTTTGTGATATTTGAGAAGTCATCCTTATACAGTGGTTTAGAAAAACATCTACAAAGTCACCAGGGTTGTTCACTGGGCACCTGGGAGTGAGGTCTCACTGAGGTGCTGGAGACTGGGATGTGTGCTTTCCCCATCACGTATGAAATACCAAAAAAATCAAGTGTGCAGAAATGTCTCCATTTCCCAGAATAAGACTCTACATTTCAGACTGTGTTAAGGATACTAATGGATGACCTACAGTGAGCTATACATTGTGCAATCTAAAGCCAAGGGCTTTATGTCAGGCTTAGAGATTTTGAATGGTAACACACTTTTCAAAGAGCCTCAAAGTAATTAGCCTTTCGCTCCAACTTGACACACTTACACTTTTAATATCAGGAATAAGGAAAAAGACTAAGGCTTCTAACCTCAAATCCATAGCAGCTTAGGCACTTTCACCTCGCTGGTTTTGTTATGACAGCTCTTTGTTTGGCTGATAGTGAGTGGTGTTTTGAATAGAAGTGCTTTAGCTGCGTGCTTTGCCACTTTCCGGTAATAAGGGAGGACTTGGAGGTTATGCAGCAAGGTGCTAATTGACATTAACACTCAAGACAGGAAATGCTGACACAATTTAAAATTAACATCCTGTCAATATACTGCTGACCTGTGTTAAATGTGTACTTTGTCAAACTTTCAGAATTAGATTTTAATACAGAAACAGTGTAATGCTGGGAGTAGTGTTGGTCTTGAGAAAACTGAATTTAATAAAGTGAGAAGTCACCCAATTGTTTCCCATTTTACCTTACCTTTTCTCAAAGAAGGAAAGTCAAATTTTGCCCCAAAAGGTGATATATATATATATATATATATATATATATATATGTGTGTGTGTGTGTGTGTAAAACCATCTAAGACAGCTAAAAATGATACCATATTTCTTCACGTTCAATTACTGAGAGAAACTGTCCTTCAGTTCTCAGTTTATTTTAGATGTTCCCTTACCAATGACAATGATTCCTGGAAATAATTTTACATGCTGTAGCAGGTATGTGGCAGAATGCATCAAACCAGGCTATTCTGGTAACTTATCTATAAATTAAAATGGAAAAAAAAAAGAAAAAAAAAACTGAAAAAAAACCCTTACAACAACAGATCAAAAAAGTGGCTTATTTGCCAGTGTGTTATTCGTTCCTTAACAACGGAGCTGTGAGGATATCCAGTTTATTAGTGACTCCTGGGAGAACTGGAGAAGAGAAATAGGCTAGTTCTCAAATAGTTACCAGGTGATGTGATGGTATTTATCAGTAGTCATTAAACAGTACATAAGAAGTCTTAAAGCACAGCCCAGCTCTGGGATGATGCTGTATTTTTCTTTTTGTCTATGAATGACAGTAGCTAATTTCGTATATAAACTGTCTTGCTGACTGCTCATATGCAAAGCTCTGGTGGGACTTGCAGAGTGTCCCACTCACAAACTGTTATGTATATTTGAAGAAAGAAAGGGTGTTGTTCACTATTAAGCAAGTCAGAGCCTTCTCTTTGGAAAGGTGGAAGGCACGAGACAGAATAATGCCAAATAAGAGAAACAGGGCACGCTTGGGTGTGGTCTGATCTGTGGGGGAGGCTCTTGGCTGAACATTAATCAGAGGTTGTCCCAGGCATTAGGAACAGCACAGAAAAAGGCACGGAGCCAGGAAAAGGTGATGAAGAAAAAGGAAGCAATCGGAGGAGCAGATTGGGCTGCGTGGAAGGAGGTGGAGCAAGACAGTTTGAAACGGGAGGTGTTGGTAGGGGCAGACCTGCACAAGCTCACGGAGTGTGGAAATGTTTCAGGAAGGTGGTGTAAGCTGCATATCACTCCTGGCAAACTTTCTCTAAGAAAACAGTAGGTGGGTGGCCTGTTGCTATATGCACTTCCCACTGATGGTTCCTGGGAGCAGGCCAATATTGTATATTGCAGTTAAGGTTACAGTGAGACTGGAAAAATATTGGCTGTAGCCCTGGTTCTGCAAATTATTTGCACAGGGCACCTATTTCCATTAATATCTGACTGCTCTGAAAGTCAACCATTTCAGTTTGTGAGTGTGAAAAGGGGGAAGGTGCTCCCACAGGGAGATATTACTCTAGTGGAAAGTGATTCTTTAGAGCAGCTGCCACATTAGGCGGAAAATCTCTAAAGCAATAGCCACTGGGTGATCTTATCCTGTGTTACAGCGTACTAGCTGGGCTTGTAGGAAGGCTGCTCTGATCTGGGGCAGAAGAAAATGAAAATTGTAAATGGAACATACAGTGGAGACTTGGACCTTTTCTCTGAAATCAATTGGCAAAGGACTGTGAGAGCAAAGTAGTCACTATGAAATGATCTGGTTTACTCTGTTTTAGTTCTTTCCCACCAAGGAAAAAAAAAAAAGGATTCTTATTTCCCATTTTTTCTTGTACAAATACCAGAGCAATTTCTTAGTAAGGAACTCAACTATCATGGTCACACTGTGCTCTTGGGGAGAAAAAAATTGCCTTCCACTATAAAATGTTTACATTGGCTGCCGAGCTTTCTCCTGATTTCCTCTGTTGGGAATGAATAATTAGGAAGTGAACTGGGAGGTGAAAAAGGCCTCTATGTGTTTAAGTCTAATGTCACAGCTTTCCAAGGACAAAGCTTTTAGTACATAGAAAGGTTTCTCTGTCAAGCGGATGAATTCAATAGCTGAGCAAGACGCCAAGAAGAGGAATCAAACAAAGCAGAGAATTCCCAACAGGAAGATTTTTGTATGCACTTACGACAGGTATTGCATGAAATGGATGCAGAGCACACATATGTGGGACACACAGGCAACACACATAAGGTGTTAATAGTCTTAGCTGATGCCAAGGAAGAAAAAGAGCAGACAGGGTCAGCTACTGTTTCCTGAGTTAAATGTTCTTTTTCTTATGGTGGTCAGAGCCAGGGGTAGTTTTACAATGTGCAAAACATGCACTCGTAATTAAAGGGAAACTCACACTGACAGAGAAAGGGGATGGCGAATGTTGACCTCACATGCAGCGTCTGTAGAGCATTTGGGGACACATTCTTTCAGCAAAAGTGATGTTGGCTTCTAATGTTCCTTTTTAATAAAAGGTGAACAGGAATAAAGTTCTGTGTTAATTGGTGTGGATGGCATGAAGCCATTTCTCAGGAGAAGGCAGTGCTGATGGTGCTTTACAATAGAGAACTACTCCTCTGTATTTTTTCTAATTTTTCCATCCTTCTATTTAAAAACAGGAATGTTGCCATTGCTTGTAAACATTGGAAGTTAAAAGAGTAAATATGAGAAAGAAAAAATAGAAAGGTTTTACTTACACTTTCTGCTTGTTTTTGCTGTTAAGCTTTTCAATACTATACTTACATAGCTATTTAGGGAAGTAGATCCCCAATCTAATTTACTAATACATCTATCCAAGTTTGGCTTGTAAATCCCTTTGGAAGTCTAGCCTTCTAAAGTAAGACTTAGAATAGGAACCACTGAAAACTTTGTCTATTTTCAAATATATCTTGGCTGGTATAGGTGAGCCTAAAGAGAGAAAACTGTGGAATTTCTGTCAGAACCAGTGTGCCCTTGACCCTCTAGAAGGTGGATGGAAAGGCAGTCCATATGAATAAAGAGGCTCACATCCTCAGCTGTAGAGCTGCGGCTTGAGCTGCACTTTTCTGCTTGCCTGGGGGAAGATCTCTCCCCTGGTCTTTTGAATTGAAGATTCCTGGGGAGGACAAGAAAATCTGCCCCCTGCTCTAGCCCTCCTAGACTTTTTAATCTCCTGCACTAGCCAAAGAATCAACAAGTATATCATCTTCCTTGCAGAGAGATAAGAGCCTTTAAGAGGCAGAGCACTCTGCCTTCCAACAAACTCATGCATAAAAGGTTAATTTAGAGGGTGAGATATCTGTGTGTGTTAGGCAATTGGGGAGATGAAGGGTTTCTTTTTATTCCTCCCATTCTCTTAGCATTGGCTGGTGAGTGCAGGTTGAACGTATGACTTTACATTATGGAGCCCTGCTCCATCACCCAGGCCTTTGTCAATTCACCAAATGTGACAATTATAGCATTTCAGAGATGAGACTTTCTAATCCTATTACTCATTCATCAACCTGCAGATGATAGCAGAAGCCAGATCGAACAGTGCCAAAAGAGCAGTGAGGAGCCTTCTCCAGTGCTGTGAAACTAGGCTTAGCTCAGGCACAATAGGTGTGTAATTTAAGGTTTTGTTGAGCTGAAATCCAATCACATACTTGACTGGTAGATCACAGAAAGACACAGACAAAAAGAATGAGATAATTCTACCTCACACAAACACTTGAATCCGGCTTTGACTTAATAACAAGTGTGTGATCAACCTTACACTGTTTCTCTTTTTTAATTTATTTATTTTATTTTATTTGAACTTAGAGATAGGATGGCACTGCAATACTTTACCTACTTGGGTGTCAGCCAATAATATGAAGAAAAAAAAATACTAGAAGGAAATGGAGATACTTTTTTAGACAAATAAATGGAAAAAGTACAGATGTTCATTATATGAAAGATGGTATGAAAATTTAACTTCCAGGCTTAGCTCAGTGGCATCTTGTCATCATCTTGTACATGTTGCTTTTCCAAGGATGAAGAGGATCTAGCAAAAGAGGAGAACAAGGCTTAAAAAAAAATCCTAGACTACAGAAAGAAAAATATGCTGTGAACCTTACTGTCCTCTCTTTCTTGCAACTAAAATGCTCCTTTTACTTTGTTGTATTTCAAACGCATTCAGCAATTACAAGGGGAACAGTGGGAGATCTCATGGGTGGGGAGGTGGGTGGGGCAGGTGCTGGGGTGGTGCAGCCACGTGCCACTGCAGGTCGTGGAACCATGCGCAGGGAACTTGGAACATGGAAGGGAGGAATCACTGTCTTTTATGGAAGCAGAAAAGTGGGTTCACTCTCTTCTGTGTTTAAAGAGGTAGATTTTCATCAGATAGTGTGTTATTTCTATTAGGTTTTGTAAAGGAAAGTATTCTATACAAGCTACTCTAGGAGTGGCCCTTAAATATTAACACAATTAAGTGCAGGCCATGTAAGTTAAAAGCTTTGGGAGGAAAACTCTCTGGAATAGGAAGTTTCACATTTACATCCATCACCATCATCAGTGCTGTCCTTCCATATAGTGTAGCAGTCCAACTTCTCTAGCCAAGTAAAAGTCCTCTGCCAAGACCAAACTTGGAAAAACACATTTCCATAGTTCTGGTGGGCATCTCAAACTCTTTGAACTAACAAATTCAGTGGGAGTAACTGCGCATGAAATTTGGTGCTAGCTTGTAGGTGTCATGACACTTAGAAATATAGAGACCCCAAACTAGAGGAGACATTAAAAGCACAGGAGCAAATCCACTGCTAGGAAAAAAGGCAAAAAGGTTTAATGACAGGGTCTGGCAGAGAAACAAGAGCTCTAGTGTACTGGCTGAAAAAGTATGAGTTTTAAAAGTTTGCAAATCAAGAAATGCCTTCAAGCCACGTTACTTTAATGGATATGTAAGACTCCAAATGCCTTAGACCCAGTTTTGTGTGCAGTGGGTCACTAATGTGCAATCAGCCCAGTGGCAGCCCATGAATGTGGGCAGGACAAAACTCACGTGGAAACCAGCTGACAGAGGCAATGTGCAGGACCAGGTAATGCTTGCACTGCCCTTGTGCCAAAGCAGAGGAACAAATCCCTAGCATTAGTAATGCAGTGAGTAGGGAAAAAAAAAACCCAAGAAGCTCAGAGAGATAAAAAGGAAGGGGAATCCTGCGCATAGAAGAGTTAAAATGAAGTTTGAAGCTTGGCTTTAGTCACAGAAGATGAAAATGCAATGTTTTGCTAATGAAAAAGTAAATGAATTACTGATTTGCAGGATATCAGACTCAAAAGTGTACAGAAACAACATCACTTGAAATATTATTTTTATTTTTTTTATAAGTGAATTAGTGGGGGAAAATCCTGCAGCAGTGAAACCCATATTTAAAAGTGACAGAGAGAGGTATTTTCAGTTTTTCATAGGAATATGAGGAGATTGAGATATGTTCCCAACACAGAGTAAAAAAAGAAGATATCCACAGCACAGTACAATCTGAATAGCTCAAGTGGAGTCTAATGTGCTTCCCAAACTGTGGAGATCTCATAAACATCATGATTTCCTTCAGCAATATAAACTCTGACATTTGACCAGACAATTGCCTTGGGGACATTAGCTAAAATAGCCTCAGCTTTAAAATTGAAATATGAACTTCTGAAGGCTTTGGTAGTTGCTTTCCAGTGACACTGAGACAGCCAATATGACTAGTGGCTGCTGCTGGATATATCAGCATCCCTAATTTAGGAAGACCCTAGTGATTTTGGCTGTGTTGAGCAGCAGACATCCTTTGATCTAGAAACATTCTTGCCTATGTGGGTAGCTCAGCTGCCTTTCCCTGACATGAGGACAGGTATAGCTTTCACCATCCTTTTTGCTGGTCAAGAAGCCAAACAAACATGACTGTTAATGGTGCATAGCAGAGTTAGTGTGCCAACTCTAGGTGTGCTGCTGCTTCTTGGATGTGTGTTCACAAGAGTGATCCTGAAGAGGATGGATCCTTCTGTGTCTTGGACAGTGTCTGTGCAGGGTAGCACAGAGGTTTTTGTTGTCAATGATGTTTTAGAGTGGAAGCATCAAGCTTTTACCCTCTCAACTGGCAGGTGGGGTTTTAAATTCCTTTTTCTAGTGGAGTACAGGTTGGGTTCCTCTGTGCTGCAAGCCCTCAGCTCATGAGTGGCAACCCACTGTGGAGTAGACCCTGAGAGGGAGTGACAGTTGCCAGAACAAATGCAATTGTCTGTGGTCTTGGGGGGCTGCAAGTGCTCTCTGTGGGAGCTATTTGATGTTGTTGACCCCACACTCAACCAGGAGGGGAAGGAGGAAACTGCATTCAGCACTTTCTGTATAAGTACATCTGCTAACGACCTGTGCCTGGTAAGGTGTAAATGCATGCACAGTTCAGCACTTCAGAAGTGCCCTCACTTTATAGATGCGAACAGCATACATGCTTACTGTATTTTTAATCAGTTTACTCTTTTAGGAAGTTATATAGCTGCAAAAAGTTACCCAGATTTTCGTTGCTGCTTCTCAATATCCTGGAGCAACAAGAATTCTTCCTACTCTGCAGGTGAGCACCTACTCATCTGTGTAAGCCCCTGACCCATCTGTCTTTTAGGAACCAACTCAGCTACTGGGACAGCTATGTGATTTTCCTGCTTTTGTCCAATATAATAATATGGATCATGCTGCCTTCCTGACCGCAGAGTAATTTGGTTTGTGTGTTCCCTGTAGAAAGAGAATGTAAGGACCTGTTTGGTAATACAGTCCCTTAAACTCTGAGTTCATTCTCTCTGCATACCAGCTCTGAGGGCACATAAGCCTCTTCTGTGTTCATCAGCACAGCACGTGGAGAGGAGAGTCAGGGACAAATTTGGTCCTTCCCTAACTTCTCAAATCAAAACAGCCAGGACAAACATAACTTCTTCCCCCTTGCCTCTCTTCCACCCTGCCTTTGCCTTATCATCTATGGCCCTTTGCACCCCTGTGTGAGCAGTGGGAGAACCAGCTGCCTCACTGAAATCCTTCTCTCTGCAGTAGCCTTCAAAGGGTCAGCTGCCACGGGCCAGTGGTGGGTGTTTTTGCATTACTCCTTTCTTTTTGTCTTCATACTCTTTCCTTTGGTTCCTTGTCAAACTCTAAGAAAAGCTCTTGAGGGCCACAGAACTGGGGGCAGGTTTGGCCTCAAAGAAATTTAAGCAGCATGTTTCTGTCTCTGCAGATCCCAGTCATGTCTGTCTGTTGCTGTAAAGTGTCAGACTGTATTGGTTGGTGACTAACAGCAGCAACACTTAACAAAGTTGAGTGAGGATGATGTTTAAGCATTTCTCATCCTAAGGAGCTACGATGGCAGCTGTGGAAGGCTCCTACAGTCTGGGTGTGCTCTGGATAACCTCTCTCACTATGGTTCACATTAAAAATTTTGATTATCTGTCAGACTGCTGCTCCCCTTCTCTTCAGCTATCAGAGTTGCAACACTCTGTAGAAGTCATTTACTTGCCAGCAGTACCGTTAGCCCTTTGTGAACAATTAAGCTGAGGTCGGAGGTTGTAATATATCAAATTTGCAGACCATATTAAATTTTATTTTTACTGAAAGGAACTTTTTGTCTCTTTTATCAGGAGGAAAATTAAGCTGTGAACTGGAATTCCATCAGGCTGTCTACTGTGAAGCCCTGTGGCTTTAGCAAAGGGGCAGCAGTGGTCAGAAATGACACTCAAAAGGTAAATTTATTTCTTTTTTATTAAAAAGGATAAGTTATGACCTGTACAGTATATCTTAAAGAAGGAGGATGTTAACACGACAGACTGCATTTTTCCATTTCTTTTAAAGGCCTGATCTTGTAAGAGCCAGAGAAGTTCTGGATGGGAGGGAAGGGGATAATGAGCTACCACTGACGTTGCAGAGTATGGACGTACCCACCCTCTATGCTGCCCCATTGGCAACAGCTTCTGGTTTTTAGGTGAAATGTAGGAGATTCTCTTCTGGTCTGAAAAGGGCATGAAAGTGTGAGCTAATTATTCTACCTGTCTAATTATAAATGAACAAGTGTCTCAGAATAGGTTTTTGGAGAAGATTTTCTGTTTGATTCTGGAGCTGGAAGTTTCTTGAAGTAAAGTTTTTAGGACCTTTGGAAACACCTTAGGTCTGGGTCTTTTCTCTCGCCAAACCCACCAGGAGTTTTCTGTTTTGGATCACTTTCAAAAGTTCTGATCAAATTTAATGTCTGTGAATTTTTGCCATTCTAAAAAATTTTTACTTAATAATTGGAAACAATGTTATTATAAAACCAAACTACACTGAAGCCCTGTGTCATTCACTTTTTTTCCAGAGAACAGACACTTTGGGATTTACAAACCAAGGCATGATGGACACCTGGTCAGCAGCCAGCCAGGCTGATGCTGCCTTTCACCTCTCTGGGGCTGTATTGTAGAGGTTAGGTGGAGGGCTGTCATCTGGACCCACACATGCGAGTATGTGCTTGTTCCCTTCATGTAAGATAGGCCCTTCTGTCCTGCACGTGTATCCAAATATGTGTGTGAGGCTCAGCAACTTGCATGCTGCTCTTGTCACTATTTACACACCCTGCTCTGTTTGCATGCATCTGGCCAGCTGTGGCTTACACACAGACGTGTTTGATTTTGTGCACACTGGCTGATGATATCAAATTAGGCTGCAAAGATCCAAGAACCTTTTCATTTTTCTGGGGAATTAAAGGATTGCCCTGCTATATTTGGAGTGGGTTTTTCCTCCCCTCTTTGCTGCACAGTGTGATGTTCCACTCAACCATATCTCCTCTGTTTCCATCCTGAAGAAGGCGGAATTTCAGCAGCAAGGAAGGGGATTCTATTGTGCTCTGTATAATTTGAAAAACACCCTGTGGGATGAATTGTGCAATTTTAATATTCATTATCTCAAGTGTAGACAATAGAGTAGAACTTAGTAGGAAAGAGCGATTAGCAGATTGCTGAAGATAGTTTTTTCATCTTGGCACATTATTTGGTGATAAGTGAGTAAAACAGTTTCTCGAGACCTGAATCTTTGATATTAAAAATGCAATGTAATGGCTGTGTGGGAACCATCCTTCAGTAAACACATACATGGGAGCTCACAGGCCATGCACAGATAGAACTGACTTTCTTTGTAAGTCTTAGGCCTTACTGGTGAGCAGCTGAGACTGAGACATTTCTGTTGCTCCTTCCAACTCTAAATGAAAGACTGGAGAGGAGAAGGAGAGCATGAAATGAATCAATAAAGTAAATGGTAACGTTTTAATTACAATTCTATTGTTATTCTTTCTATTTGCCTATTTGTAATTGTGTAGTTTGCATATTCATTCCTTTCATTCTGAGAAGATTTTGTTGTCGTGGTTTTTTGTTTGGCAAAAGTTTGACTCCAAAAAGAGGGCAAACTTTATTATTACAGCCTATTAACTTTCATTAACAGGCTGTAAGGGAAAGAAAGAAAAAAGAGCTGTTTTCCCAAAATTCAAAGATTTCTGTGGGCTAAGGTTACAAGGTGCATAAAGTTTTGTGGAAATAGAGATACAAAGATTTTTTGTAGACAAGTGCAAATGAAATTGTGTTTGGCAACACGATTTGGCAGTGTAATAAAATTTAGCCAAGCAAAAAACTCCTCTAACTGTCACCCAAATGCCTTCAGAGTAACCTGATAATTTTTATAAAGGCTGCAGTACTTGACAGTTCCTTTTTTTTTCAAGGGTAGCTTTTCAGGGTATTCATTCTGTTAAAAACTTCAGTGAAATGCAGCACTATATACTGGCTTAGCTCCTTTCCCACAGAAGATGATATTCAACAACATTTTTTGTTTCTCTCCTTTTAGAAAATAACATGTAATTCATAGACTTCCAGTTCCTGTGAAAGAGAGAAGATACTTTTACTTCACACAACCATCTAAGGAAGTAAGTTTATCTCCTTGTAGAAACACTATCACAGCCACAACCCTCTTGACTAGCTCTTTATGTCCGCCTGTCAAACACTATTCTCATTACGTGGACACTTGTCAAGATTTTGTGTCAGTGTGCCTTAGACTCATAAGAGCATGCTGAGACAGTGCACAAAGCTATAACATCTTCCATCTCTGTGGCTGCTTTGATAGGAAATGGGATTCCACTTTTGTTTTGAGATCAGGACGGTGTAACAGGTCTTTCTTCAAGCCTAAGCCAACCTCAGTTGTTGTTGGGAGATGCACATGTGCTGGAGCAAACTGGGGTAGTGCATGAACCCAGACCAGGGCTTGGGAAAGGTTGACTAAGGAATGTTTTCTTTCACTGTAAAGTTGAAGTAACAGTCAATTCAAGCAGCAGCCTCTGATGCCTGCTTAGAATTACAGTGTTCTGTGCACCTGCAACACATGATCAGGGAGCAGGGGAGTCCACTGCAGACTCCACTCATGTAAGCTGTCTCCAGCTGTCACTAGAGATACTGGGAAGCAAGTCACCATCACAGGTATTTCCTGCTGCTGTCAAATGATGTGTAGTGACTAAAAGGGTTGCCAAGGCTGAGTAAAGAACAGGCTGCAACAGACAATATTTAATAAGTGCATCCTGAGACTTTTCCAGAGTTATTTCCATATTTATATATACTATATTTTAAAATGGCTCTGCTTGCCCATCTACTTGTTTTCCTAGCTTTCCTGACATCTCTGGGATTGAGAACTTTGCCTCTCTGTCGTGTTCTGTCTCACAGGCATAGTAAAATGACAAACCAATCCCCTTGCTTCCTAGTTAATGAATAGACTCTAGTTTGGTTTTTTTTTTTTTTTTTCAGGCAAGAGTATTAAAGAAAGCCTAGCTTTTAGCTGTTAAAAATATTCAGTGATATTTATGACAGATTTTCCACTTCTTCTTTCCTGCTGCACATAATCTTCAAGATCATTAAAGGGAAATTCTGAGATTTTCCATGCTCAGTGCTAATGTAGCACTTGTTTCATAATGAAGCTTGAAATGGTGGGGTTTTGCTCTGCACATGATTAATGCTAAAGTCCACATCCTTATCTGATAGAAAACACCAAGAGCTCCACTGAAGTAAATGAAGTTAGGATAATTTGCATCGGTTGAGGATGTGGCCCTGTCTCTGGTTGACATTATCCTGCCTGCTACAGTATAGACACCAGCTGGGGTGCTGTTGTTTCTTTGCTATGTGGGATAGGAAGGGCCTCAGTGGAAGAGAATGAAAGTAGAGAATGGCCAGTGCTAGCACAAGTTAGGAACGAGCTCTCTGAAGTATAAGATGACTGAAACAAAAAGGAAAACTCACCATAACACAGTGAGATGCAACTGAAATGATGTGAACTTAGTGAAATTGCTCCGCTTCGTGTTACTCCAGAGGGATCAGTGCTCAGAAAAATTCCTCCAGCCCATGACTGTGATAAGGGATGGGAAACTTCTCCCATGCCTTGGGGTTTTCAGGTCAAACCAAATTGCTTCAGGGCTGTACCACATAGCCATGTGGAGGCTCTAACTACTACTGTGCAAAACGCCCTGTTTCTCAGGTGGAGCTGGCAGGAACCAGTTCTTCAGCTGCAGGGTTGGCTTTCTATTTGCATTTGGATGAAAACCAAGAGGTTTGTTTTTTTCTCTCTGACTTTGAATATAACTATTAAGTTGCCCTACTTCTTAAGCAGTGGTGTTGGTTGCAGTGCTGTAGCTACCAGGTTCTGGCCTTTTGTTTCAGAACACTTGTGCCATAATATTCCCCGTTGGAGATGTCTTGCTAGAGGCACTGTCTCCCCTCCAGTCCCAAGGAAAACTCATTTCTCTGTGGCACAGTGGAGACTTGTTGGGTTGTCATTTTGTCCAGCATGACTGAAATAGCTGTAAAATAAGGTGATAAGGTGTGCATTTTTAGTATGTTACAATTTTATTCCTTAAGCTGAAGGAAGAGACCCTATACAGAAAAAGAATTAGTGTTTTTATTCAAATTTTTTCACCAAAATAAATTTTTGCAGTAGTTTTTATTTTGTATTCTTCAATAAAACCTTAAAAATATTTGATCCAGCTACTGTTTAAATCAGAACATAACTCCTGTTGAATTGAGTGAGGTCAGACTGGAGCTTCAAGTAAAGGTCAATACAATTTTTAGTTCCTTTTCTCTCCTTTTTGCCTGATCCAGCACTTACACGTAAGAAAGTTGGCCAGCTCTGAGATGTTGATTCAAGAAGGATGGGCATGCCTCAGAATCCATTGCTCCAGCTGTCTCAGGCTGTTCTGGTGAGCCAGAGGTTTGTGCTCTTCAGTCCAGGGATAGAGAGTTACAAATGTGTGCTGAAATAGAAGCCAGAGTTCAGGGTGAGGACACAGTAGAACAAAGCCCATTGCTATGGGAGAATTATAATAAATGGCATGAACAAAGCATGATCGTTTCAAATTCTTGCCAAATGTGACTTGGGATTGTCACTTTTCTTGGGAATATGGTCAGCTACCAAAGTTAAAAAAAAAGAGAGAGAGGGAAAAAGAGAGAAGCTGGTGATTCTTTGGAATTAAAGGTTTAGGATATGACATGGGGAATTAGATATGGGCCTCCTGTTAGAATGTTGACCTCCTTGCATAGTTCTGAAAATAAACCCGGTTTCCAGCTCAGCTGGATTTTTTTCTTCTACTGAAGAACAAGCATAGATGTCACCGAGGAGAAGAGTAGATCTCATGTTTGGAAACTTTTGATGTAGTTTTCAAATCCAGTTGTAAAACTGAGTGTTGACATGTAGGTGTCCACCCCCAAAA
>NW_020955242.1:501697-583328 GCF_003031625.1 Empidonax traillii | reverse complement strand
GACACTCTGAAGTCAACAGGAGAGTATAAAGTGGCAGTAAAACATAATGTGCAGAACACTAAATTGGGACTCACAGCATCAAGTCCCGCTGCAGCACTGGGTGTGATTTGGATTCTCTCAGCTTCAGTTTCCCTCTGTGTAAACAGTGCTGATCTCTTTTGTGAAGTTCTTTGACATCTGCAGAAGAGAAGCACTGTAAAAAGGCTTGCTTGCTATTATGCATATCTTCAAAACGAAGCTTAATGCTTCAGCTCTTTGCTGGGTTGGGGTGAGTGTGCTTAGCACGTTGTGTGATCAAGCCGTAGATTACATAGGCAGCGGTTTGTAATAAGAGCCTTATCAGTAACAAAAACCCTTCTGTCATTATCAGACAAGCAACAATCGTATTTTAAAATGGTTGCCAAATGTGTTTATTTGAAGATGGTTGTTTCTAGCATGGCTCAAACCATTGTGTGGCAAGTGTTCAATTGCTTCCCACTAAAGCCAACATTTATAGCTTGGAAAACTCTGTTAGATAAATGTCAGTTTCTGCCATAATTTGTAGAATCAATACAAACTGAGTCAAAGAATCACAAACAGTAATGTGAAAATAAAATGATCTGTGTTATGGTTTTTAAGTAAATGATGATAAACTAATAAATGCCATTAGCTGCTGCCATTACTTTGTTGAATTTAGCTGATGTTACTGTGTTGACTTTAAAAGCTATCAGCTTAACTATATAAATCCATTTGACATGTCTTTATTCAGATAAAACTTTAATACTGCAAGTGTAGCAAATTAGATGCAAATGCTCTTTTTATTTTAAGTATATTTAAAGCTGCCTTTTCAATGCAAATTTTACAGGAAATCTCAACAAGCTAGGACAGACATCTTAGCTGTCAGCGTGCAGCACTTTCATTTCGGTCTCAGGCATGGGAGCTGCGTTTTGTCCCTGCAGACTGAGATAATTAAAACTACAGAGAGATGGTTTAAAATATACATGATACACAGTTACTTAAATTGTGGGATAATGCATAAATGCAGCCCTTAACATTTTTTGTTAGCACAACACTGACCAGATAACACAGCAGAGTGGATTGTAGAGAAAAAATATCTTTGTGTAAACAGTTTAATGTTTGAGGGGGAGGTGTTGTTTGTTGGGTGGTTTGTTTTGTTTGTGGGTTTTTTCCCCCTTTTTTATTTACTTTTCACTAAAATTATTGTGAAGGCACAGAAATATCAATTCACATTCTGGATTCTGAATGCCCTCATTAAAAAGATACTGATATTATTAACTTTTTTTTTTTTTTAATTATGCTTTAACTTCTTTGCTTTTGAGCAGTCCATAACCTCCTTGGAATACATATCTATTTCAGCTTTCATTTGCTGAACCCCTGAATGAGTTTATCCAAACAATGTGAATTTACTCAGATCTTTTTAAAATCCCACATCTCTTGTGGTTGATAAAGCTGACTTTAGCTAAGAAGAGTTGGATCAGGGTGATTTAAATTTCACAGTGAAAATGATAAGGGCTTTACTAGAAATAATAAGCACATTCAAATACTGTCATGGGCAAACAGTGGAATGTGCAGTGAGAAATTTGGCAAGGCTAGTCTTTTTCAGTGTTGATTTAATGAAGTAATGGATAGTAAAATAGAAAAAAAAAGAGACTTGCATTGAGAGGTAAACTTATGTTAATTCCATATCAGTAGTTTTATAAAGCTTTATTCATTAAAAAGCAGCATTAATGCTCTAATAACTTTTAAAATGTCACGGTGTTTAAAAACAACAAAAACCCCAAACCAACCCACCAGCTAGGGAAGAAGAGTCTCTTTTGGCAGCTCTCTACAAAGTGGCTGAGTGATACCCTATTATTGTCAGGAACCACATGTCAGTTTGTTGAGCCTGAGGATAACTTGTGTTTCCGGGAGAGAAAAAGGAAAAAAAAAAGGGAAAACAAAACAAAAAAAGCCCACATCCATTTAAGCTCCAGGGCAAACAATAATGGTCCCCAGTTTAAAATCGTTTTGAACATTTGCTTGTCCATTTAAACACAGAGCCTCACCTTTCTGATTGAAATGGTGTGGGGAATCTGCACAGCCCCAGTTGCAGAGGGAGGCTTGTCTGGAGCTCTTACATTTGCAGGATCAAAAGGTCCAGATCTACGAATCCAGATGTGCTTTTGAGTGACGGCTGTTTTGAGCATTGCTGGGGAATAGGGCAGGGAGAGGGCCAGGAGCAGGCAAGAGCAGAAGGGAAGTTATTTTTCGAGGCACTCTTTCAGACACTTTATAGCCGTCATTAACGGGGTTTGTGTGCGGCAGGCAACTGGCATCCAGAATTAGTGGGGTCTGATCAGTGAGGCATCTGGAAAAAAAATAAATCTACTGTGTATGGCACTTTCAAGAGGAGGCGAGAGAGAAGAAAAGGGAAGAAACATCACAGTGTTGCCAAAGGGCTGAGGTTAAGAATCCCTCTGTGCAATTTAACAGTTTTTAATTCCTACATTTTAATGCCTCGCAGGCCATTGTGTCAGTCTACTTTAGCTCCTTCAAGGAACCATCTCGCTGCTGCCAAGTGGATTAGCTCTCCGAGGGGCTGCCGGCTCCCTCCCGCTCAGGGATTGCATCCATCACCCCCCGGCGCTCGCTCGCCTCTGCCCCCGAGCGATGCTCCTCGCTCCGCCCCTGAATTTGGGGTCCCGTGCAGTCCGCACCAAACGCTGCAGTGTCTAATGCCCCTGCCTGACAGTCTCTAAGTGGGATAGGCTTTGTTTTTCTCAGGTGCTCCCATGATCTCTCTTTTCCTTTTTTTTTTTTTTTTTTTTTCCTTAAGGAAGGTGGTAAAAACCTAATAGAAGGCTTCCTGCCATCAGCGCAGGGGAGAGGCGGTCATTAGCAGACAGGGAAAGATCAATACGCCTGCCCAACCTTTCTGGTTGCAGTTCCAGTCAGTAATTATATAGCTGATATAAATCCATGAATATCGTGTATAAGGAAAAATTAATCTCTTCAAAACAGCTTATTTCCATAGTTAATGACCAGAGAACTACAACTGACCTTGTCACTGACAACTTCTTCCTGTTTCGTAAACAGATCTTGTAGGAATAAAATTATTCTAAGGTTAAAAAAAATAATACGAGGTAAAATTCCCCAATCCACCACCACATACATATTTCCTGCATTTGGCTCATTACAGGACAAGTATGTCCTTTAAGACCTAGAGATTAATGAGCCATTTTATGAGACTAATACATTTTAAATTTTAACATTGGAGTTTGCATCTATAATTGTACAATTATACGTTCGTTTAGATTTTTTAAAGATAACTAATCACAGGTGACTAGAACTGTGTGAAGAGGCAGAATTTATGTTTCTCCTGCTGTAGGAGTACTAAATCATGCAGGAATTGAAATTGTTTTCCATATGACAGATAGCTCAGGCAAGATTAGTCAGTCACTGTTTCAGATATAATGCTTTTTTTATTACGCATACTTTATGTGGGACTATTATATTTGTAACGTATATTTCTGCATGCAGCAAATTAACTATTGTGTAATGCAAGGACCAAGAAAGAATATCATTAGTTCTTGCTATCCCGCAGTTTTGAGCAGCTGGTGAAATATATACCAATCATCCAACAGCTAGCTTCATGTTAACATGTATAACAAAGCCTGAACAATTCCTGTTTGACAGAACTTTACCATGTAGTAATAAATAAGGCTGAATTATTGATGGCGATAACTGCTAATATTATTATGACCTCAATTAAGTGCTTTTTTTCAGACACATTAGCAACAAAAGGTCTTCTCTTTGCTCATTGCTGTTTTTTTCAAGTTCACTTTACATTAAAATCGAATTGATCAAACCTATTTGCCATTTCGCTGTGAGTGGATAACCATAATGGGTAATCTATCAGCATGGTGCTCCCCTTAAAGCTATTAACACCTTTTGTTGTTTTACTCAAGTTTCTAAACGTGCTGAGAGGTTCAAAAAGGCAAACCCTACAATCTGTTAGGATTGCACCGAGCTGTGACTTGTGGCACTCTTTTAATTACCATACTTTTTAACTCTACAGTTAAATACTGATATTTCTGACACTAAGTAAGTCTTTATTTACTTATGAAGCTGTGAGACAGCTAAATTAAAGCTGATTAGCAAGATGGCAGCTCTGCTGCTTGCAGCTGAGGTGAGTTTAGCTGCAGCATGGCATCTCCCCACAGCTCGCTGCTTGACTCTTAGTCACTGGGGCTGAGATCACTCGGCAGCAAGGCAAATAAAGGGAGCTTAGAGTTTTTTACCCTTTGGCAAATTGGCAAATTGTATTAGTTACATGGGTATGTGTGTACAGCATGGAGCAGTCTGTTTGTTTGTGAGGGAGCTTTTATAAAAGACAGAGGGAGATAATTTCCAGGGACAGGTTGTGTAGTGTGCATGCTTGGGGAGTTGTGGGATTACACTCATTAAAAAAGTGAAGAGCTAATCAAATAATCAGAGGAAGACTGAATAAACTGGAGAACACAAATACAGACCAGCTGTCTCAGGAAGGTGTCTTTCTTTTCACTTAAGTCTCTGTTGAAGGTTTCTGCCCTTCCATAACCATTCCTCAGATCTAGCATCTGGATTTTGGAGAGTTGCCTTATTAATACTTGTATGGAGCTAAATAGCAGAGGAAATTCCTCATTTACCTGCTCACTTCAAGCTTAGGCTAAGAGCTCTGGTAGTAAAATGCTAGTGAATGGCCAGGTATATGTCTGTGTTGACCAGCACAAAACCCTGGTAATGTTCTTGGTGGAAATCTGGAAAATCTTGGTGAAAAGCCTGGATAGAATAAGCAGGGGAGTCCTTTATCCCTGTGCATGTTCCTCCTTTTAGTGTTTGAGTTTTTTGTAACCTTTATGTGTGTGTGTGAAGGTGGTGGTATTGTGGTTTGTCATGTTTTGGTTTTAATCCTCTCTATTCAGTTGCACCACTAGTAGCCTTGGTGAGTGTGTGCTACTCATCAGCATGCAGAGGCCCAGATGGAGATTTGTTCCCTTCATGGCTTGCATTAAGGGAAGGAGCTGCTGTCAGCATGGACCAGGAGCTTCTGTTCCGCCATGGGTTAAGGAGAAGTGGGAGCACCTCGGTAGGAACTTTTGTGTGGGGTTTGTACAGTGCTTGTAGGTTTGGTGAGAGAGCACAGTTTGATTTTCTGTAACAGGAAAGGTTTCTGCCTAGCAATCAATAGGAAGCCTTGGGACCAGGCAAGTATGTTGCCTGTGACACTTCATGTGAGAGTGAGAGTCTCATGAGTTCATTCATAATTATTCTTACCTCAAATTCTTTTAAATTGCAGAGTGCCACAAGTAAAGAAAGGGATCCCAGTTCACTGCTGGCACGAGAAGAGTCAATGGCACTGATTTAAACCAGGTTACACCTTTTATGACGTTAATGTCAGAAGTGGTTTGGGCCCTTTTGCTTCTACTTACATAGTGAGTCAAAAGCAGAGTGAAATGAAGAAATATTTGTGTTGGCTTTGAAACCAGATTGAAGATAAATTGCTGTTAAGCTCCATTTCTGTCTAGCTGTTGATACATGTAATATGGCAAATTAATTAAAAGCTTATACTCACAATATATAGGGATTTCAATTGTTTTAAAGTGGTGGTTAGTCTTTCAGCAACTAGAGGATACACACGACTGAGTTATTCTAGTGGATTGGTGCTTCCAGAAGCATATGTTTAGTTTACCACGTTTGCAGTTTCTTCATGTCAATCACCTTTTGTGCATTTTTATCATGTGTTGAACAAACCAAAACTGTCCTTTGCCCATTTTGTGAGTGTCCTGCAAAGCAGGGAATGAAGTGGGTCGATGACAGCTCATTCATCTCACTGTTTTTGAAAGGGATTCTCCTACTGGACATCACGCAGAGCGGATTTTTTGAAGCCCACCCACCTAGTCCCCCTTCAGAAGTGGTTGTATTTCCCTAAGGCACTTCTTGGAGTGGTAAATGTGCATCATCAAACAGCAGATTTCTTAATGGTATATAGTGATGTTGACTTTACTGATGCTTGAGCCGCTGTTGTCGTAATATAGGCTGTCGCTTGTATGTCAGCTGGAAACAAAAAATCAAGAAGCAATGAGAATGGGAGTAAAGGGAAAACGAAGAAACAAAATGATGAAGAATTTGGTGTCTTCCTTCATAAACTTTATTCAGCTGGTGTGTGTGTTTTACCATTTCACAGGATCTGCAGATAATCCCCACAGTTTCCTGCTCACATGAATTGGAACTCTTCCCATTTTGTGAAGAAGGAAACTAAGGCCCAGTGGCCATGGGGGCAACTGCTCTGGCTCCCTCCCGAAAGCTTTTACCTCACAAAAGCTGAGACAACCTGCCCAAGGGCGGTCAGAATCCGGGTAAATATTCATGCCTTCCATGTCTCTGTTCCCAAATAGTCTGTGCCCTGGTTGCTCAAACCTATGTGCTTGTGGTTGCGTGACACACATATTTAGTCAGCCAACAATTTCAGAAGAAGAAGCACGTTATTATTTAAGAGAAAGATTGGAGGTGTTTGGCACGCTCTTGGTGCTTTCTGATCGTGTTGTTTGTCCCTCTGTAGGGGTGCGGGCTGGGCCGCGTCGCGTTCCCCGCAGCAGCAGTGCCTCGGTGGGGCCAAGGCTGCCCCGCACCGGGGAAGGGACACCCATCAGGGACACCCGCATCCCCCGGGCCGGGGGCGTTTGCGGGGCAGGAGGGCGAGGAAGCAGCGCGTGTAAATGGCCAGGAGCGCCGAGAGCCCCTCACACGGCGCAGGAGGGGGAGGTCGTCAGCGAAGGCACCGAAGCGGCCACATCTGTGATTGAGCGCTCGGTCGCTCAGTCCCTGCTGCTGTGTTTACTGCTCCTTAATGCGGTATTGTTTACTCACAATTAAACTCTTTACCGTTAATTTCACTCCCAGGCGCTGAATTGGTCACAGGGCCCCAGCTGCCAGAGCCCAGGCAGATGTGCTCTGCACACTTGTGTAAGCAGGGCTCGGTTAGGCAGAGGCAGCTCCCGCAGCCGCTCTGTTCCCTTTCCCTTCTCTTCCCTTCCCTTCCCTTCCCTGCCCGGCCGCTGGCTCGGAGCTGCAGCGTGGGAAGCGCTGATTCTTGTCAGCCCGAATTTCACACCGGAGATAACAAACGCTTGGAAACCCAGGCGCTGCTCGAAGGAGATAAACGCATTTTCCCCCATTAATTAAAACGCATCCGTAAATTTAAGCGGAGATGGTGGCTATAATAACTTTTGAGCTGGTGACAAATGCCAGCAGCAAAAGGCCTGAGATAAGACAATGTCAGATCCATATGCGACATTATGTGTGCATCTTCACCTCCAGCACGCTGGAGCATCACACCGAGGGGCTTCGTGGTCAGTGTTTGTGGCTGACACCGGTTCAAGTGACATACAACAGGGATTCTGGGGAAATTGAGAGAGCCCTGTTGGAAGGGAGAGTGTTTTGTGCATGTCTGATAGTGAAGGTGGGGGCTTTAAGTGATTTTGAAGATTTAGTATTTCCCTAAACTTCTCTTTTGATTCTTTTGCCCTAAAGTACTACAATGTACAAGCTGTATGTGTTGGTATGTTCAACATACCTGTTCCATAGCTGACATCTGAAGTGATGTCAACCTTTAGAATACATGTAGATGTCTTTAAAAATTTTCTTTGTTCTTCCTCAGCTCTTTGCTAGTCATGTCAGGGACACTGTGGGCAATTATTTGACACGTTCCTAACCTATCACGTGCAGTACGTAATTATTTCTGGTGCAATGTGTGGGTGTGTTTCATGTTAAATACAAGAAAGTTAATGAAAATTGGGAAGGAAACCGTGGCAGTGGGATTCCATTCCTTGCTGGAGGTGGATACATTTACCCCAGAAGCTGTGAGAAGTACCTGGTCTTGAATCAGTCAACACTGCAATTGTATTGCAGCCTTTTTTTCCATTCTCTTCATCGAAGTGTGTGATATAGTAGTAGGGTCCAGATTTACTAACTGGGTTGCAGCTGGAGGATTCTGAGTAGGAACTGCTTCTGGCCTGGTTGCCCTGGTAGCTCTGATGCTGCAATATTTTCTCCTTGCAAAGGAAGCACAGAAACACGGCTGCCTAGGAACACAGGTGTTTGATTTCTTCCCAGAAAAAATGTAACTTTCCTTCTTCCTTTATCATCTCTGCTGAACTTGCCAGAAATGTGTTTGTCCTGGAGGTGCATTTGTGTCTTCTTTTCATGATTAAAGACCATCTCATTCAGGTAGCCTTCTAAAGATTCATGGTCTTTTGGACACTCCTGACTTGTCCTTTATTTAAAGTAGTGACTGAAAAGGGTAGGTCTGCTGAACCCCATTTGTATCTGTGGGCTATCCATTCTGACATTACAGAGAGGTGGTTTAATTAGGACTTCTGAGTACTTATGCACCAGGACAGGAACTCTACCTCCAGTTCTGGCCTAGGGTTCCATGACCAGGACTTTAGGACTTATCTAGTTGGTTATTAGGTGTGAAATATTGATTGTTTTTATTCTTGTTTGTTTGGTTGTTTGTTTGTTTTTTTTCTATAATATTTATGACGTGTGACTATAGGAGCTACTCAAGAGAGTAGATCTGTGTGCCCTTTCTGATGAGGTCAGGGTACAGTCTGTTTTTGTGAGGCATCATTAGAAAAGATGGAGAAAAAAAAAGAGGCTTTTTAAAAGCAGAGTAGGTTTAGAATTCCCAAATTCCCCTAGAGGCTGGTGATGATCAAGTGGCCATTCATAATAATATTTGATTTTTTACATTTTTTCTTACATTAGATTAGTTCCTGTTACATACTAATTATCTAAAATGTTATTACATTATTAGATATTATTTTCAACTCAAAACAGTAATAAAGTTATTATTTCAATTATTTAAAATAGAGCTGCAGGAATGATTCAAATGAACACTTTATTTGATCATCTTACTTATTACTGTAATTGTAGCATATCCACGACTGTGTTCAAACTTTTTAAAATTTATTACTAGACAAATACATTGTGCATATTTTTCTTACAGAACTGATCATAATGTTGAAACTTTGGTCTGGGTTGTAGGTGGCTTATTTCAGACTGTCAAAATAAATTAAAATTTATTGTGGCTGTTCTTGCAAGGCAAGTCTTATAAGTACTGTGCAAATTTAAAATCTGGTTCCAATAAGTGGCTGTGTTGTACTGATTTGCCTTTAAAATTCACCTTCTGTGAAAAACAGCATCTACTTATTTTTGCACTCACCTTTAATTGGTTTCAGTTTTTTAAAAAAGTGCAAAGATCACATGGAAACTGTAACGTGCTTACCTTCCTTACTGTCCTGGAACTGCGTGTCATGTGTTACTTTTGCTATGCAAGTTGTCCTTTCATTCACTTTCAAATCAAAGGCAGGGAATTCGGTGCAGAGCGGTTGTCTCTTTCACTGTGTCAGTTTACTGCTGTGGTTTATAGAAAGCAATGTATTCACTAATTTTAGTTCCTGTAGGGCTCCTAAAATGCCCATTGGCCTATTGCAGGTCCTTAGGAGTTGTATGCGATTTGAAAATACCTCCTCTCTCTTCCTAAGTCTGTTCCAAGAAGTTCCGCTGAAGGAGCAGGCACAGACCATTGACCTCCTGTCCATCGGTTCCCGTCTCGTACCTCGTACTCAACCACTTGGTTTCACCTTTTCCACAAGCTCATCATCAGTCAGCTACACGAAGTGATGCTGCTGACTTTCCCTGACTGGGAAAAGGTAACAGTGTTCTGTGCGCTCTGCACGGTTGTTTCTTGGTGGTACGTACAGTAGCGCAGTGCTAACGATTTTTTTTTTTTTTTTTTTTAAAGACTATCTGTGTGACTTAGCAACTCAAAATGTGACATTACCCAAAGTAACCTTAGAAGCAGACGGTCAGGGAGAGGCATCACCAGAACCCCAAGCTCCCGGGGCAGAGGAGGCTCGGCGGGGCAGTGCGGGGCATCCCCGCAGCTCCTGCCACTGTTGGGAGCTGGAGGGAGCTGTCCCCAGTGGGACACGGACAGCACAGCCAAGGGCTTTGTCAGGCCTCTCATTGCTGCGGGAGAATTACGGGACATTAATCCTTTTGAAATGCCCTTGCTAATTCTTGCAGTTTAGTTCCTGTGAGCTCGAGTTTCTCCTCCCCTGAAGCCTACACGTTTTATTGGGTATTGTAAGTGGCTATACCTGCAGTTTTAAGTGACTAACACAAATGTTATAATGGTCGCGATCAGTCAAAGAAAAAGTTCAAAGTTCAAAGGTCGGTCTTTTGTAACTGGCGAGGAAGAGCTATGGGATAATAGCTTGTTAATGTTATTTACCTCATTCAGCTGAAAAACTTTCTGTTGTGTCAAGACATTTACGTGGGCAATTCTGGGTATTGTCATTTGAATAGGGGTTAAATTATTCTGTTTTGTCATTAAGTGATCCTTGATTGGCAATCCACTACACAATGGGTGATCATTAGGGAAAGGCCATAAAACTGTTACACCATTTAAGAGCGAATGGTGAATGAAGCCAGATATCTCCAAGACCCGTCGTACCCCCACCCCCAGACTACAGCTGCTGGAGAAGCAATTTAAAACAGAAACGTTTAGAGGCTTGGAACAATTTGGAACAGTCATTTATTCCCTAATTTTGTTTTGAAAATATTTGCACTGAGGTGAAGAGTAGATAAACCTGCTATAGTTACCTAAAACGTGTTTAGTATTGTCAGGTATCCTGATTTTGTTGTATCACGGTAAGCATGAGCAAGGTTGCTCTCTCTAAAACCCAGTCTGAGTGCTGAGGCTGTATCAGAACATTAGTCCTACCAACAAAAGCAAACTGTGGTATGGTATGAAAGTGAGGTGGAAGCCCAAATCAAAGAGCTTGAGAACTGGAAGACACAGAAGGAAGTGCAACTTGCTTAGTGAAATTGCCTCCAAATCCAGATGTTAATGATATTCAAGGCCTGAGCCACGGCTTTTGTGAGCCCCAGGCTGATGGCTACCATTCAGATCCAGATGCTTTCCAATCCTAAATTTTCTGTCAAGGAAGGTGACAACAGGCTTTTCAGTCTACTGTAAATCACTTAAATTGCTGTAAGGGGTATTGTAGGCTGGAGCCAAGATTGTTCAATACATAGGTTAGTAAGGCACTGTTTCTGCTGTGGTTAGACCTGTCCAAGTAGGGCTCCTGCCTTCCTCTCTCCCCAGCATGGTCCTGGCCTTGGCTCCTGTCTGACCTCCAGCTGATCTATCTCATCCCATTGGAGGAGCAGGAAGGCAGGGAGTAGGAGTATGTGGTTTAGACAAGACAACCGTCTGGTCTTGACTTGCTTCAGTTGTCATGGGACCAACATGAGAAAAAACTCATGCTGTAGCTAATTGCTGGTTTCTAGCCAGCTTAACCTGACTTTACCATCCTCAGCTTTTGTTCTGATGCTGAGGTGGCCCCTGGGGACTGGGTTTTCTAGCAGCTGTCCAGATAGTTTCACCCATGCTCTTGGGAATGGTGTTTTTTTCCATGACTGAAAAGCCAGCATAGCTTTTAACTAAAACTGCAGAGTAATGAACTGCTTAGTGATTTGTCCTTCCTTTTTTATATTCCAATTACAATTGTGGCTCATCCCACTTGAGAAAAACACACTCTGTGGTCTGCAAAGAGACTTCTTTTTTTCGACTGCAATTAAAGATAGGATTCTTTTCTAGTAATTAAGGATGTGCTTGTTGCAAGCTGTGCAAGCTGGCTATAAGCAGCCCAGTCTGCTGGAGAGACTAAGAGCTGAGGCTGGCTGTGTTTTCCAATCCCCCCCAGATGGGTAGTTAGACACCCAGTCTGCAACCATTCACTTGTGTGCTTGACTTGGAAGAATCCGTTGTCTTTCAGGGCCTTTGGAGAGTATTATGGTGACAAGTGTATGAGATCAGATGTTATGCTGTAAATCTGTCTTTAAAAGGGAAAAGAGAAAAGAAATAGGAAAACATCCATGTTTTTACATTGAAGTTCCAGCACAGCAATAGTCAAAGATGTTTTGAATAGCAATAGACAAAGGTGTTTTAATGGATTCTGTGTATTTTCCAACATCTGAATTTCCCTTTAAACTTGTACTAGGTAAATGTTACTCAGTTGCCCTTTTAGAAAACAACAATTTGACTTTTTTCCCCTCTTTGTATTCTGACAAATATTGGTCTTGATGAGTGTTAAGGGAGTAGAAACACTAAACATCAAAGTGCTCATTATCAACCAGCCAGCTGCACTCCCCCCTGCACCTCCTCATCACACACAAACCTGATCTTTTCTGTGGGGACCGTCCCCCCCAGAGACACAGAACAAGTTCTTCTCTATGCTAACAGTGCACAACATTGTCAAATGATGTGTAATGATTTTATAATGTGAACTAATGCCACCAGGGACTCAACTGAGACTTCTGATTTCATTACACTCAATGCTGAGGCTGGTTTGGAATATGAATTTGGGGCAAAGATAAAGGCTATGTCCTTTACCTCTCAGCCCTTGACCAATGTTATTTGGCATGGATCCAGACAAGGATCCTGCCCCAGGTATCTCAGGAAAATAAAACTGGTGATTTATGTGTGTTACTGTAAAACACTGGGAGTGCTACTAAGTACCTTTTGCTAAGTAAACCTTTGTGCCATGATTGAAATCTTAGAAGTCAGGAGAAACTTCCCTGCTGTGTCAGAATCAGGCCTTGGCTGGCCAAGACAATGTTCCTAAAAGCTGTTGGTTAACACTGGTCTGCAGAGTTTGAAGTGAGATTTTGTTCTTTCTCATTGTTTTTAATTAAAATAGATGTATTAGTTAACCTTTAATTTATAGGTAGCTCTAGAAATGTAAAGGCACTGTATGTATTTACTCTGCACTAGATTTATGGTCTATTCAGTTGAACCTTTTTGCACAATAACAGAAACATAACCACACCTGTGAATGGTGCTCCTTTACCTATTATCATCTGTGCTAGCATGAAGACTAGGATACCTGTCTGATTTAAGTTATTTCATCTTTCTGTGTCTAGGAGACTGTGAAAAATAAAAAAAAATGCCATAATACTTTTGTCTAGAATGGATAATATGGGAATTAGTTTCCCTCTTCATTCTGATGTAAGGGGGAAAAAAAACCCCAGCTTTCAGTCAAATTCTCATCTACTGTAAGTATGTTTCGTTCTATTGTTTTTGAGACAGTTTATCCCATTTGTACCAACAGAAAATGTAGGCCATGCTAGTGACAGCAGGGAGATGAACACCCTGAGTAGCTATCTAATTTTCAAATGTAATCTACCTGCTAATGTGTGATATGAGAACTAAGTGTCCTTTATATACTCTTAAAGCACTTCAGATGCAAGAGGGATAGAAACTAATCCACCTTCAAAGGTAATTATATTGGGAATTACACTACTTCATGCAGTAAACTGTATTCAGTACCCTGCCCTTTTTTTTTTCCAGCACTACAACATTGCTACGATTTTAGATATGAGTAAAAGTTAATCGTAAGTCAATTAAATTCAATATATGAAATGGAAAGGAGAATCCTTACAGAGACATAAAAGCATCTAAAATATAAGTGGTGATTAAGCTTGTTTCCTCTTGTGCTTACACATACTGGAAAAATGACTTATTTTCATCATCTAATATATTTAAACTATCTTGGTTGTAGGGGGTCAGAGCTACTGTGAGATGGGAGGAAAGACAATACTAATCAAAAGTAAACCATGCCACTTTTTTTCTCTAGTGCCGCTAATCTTAATTGAATCAATCTCATGGCATATGTTGACAGTGAAAGATTGCTTGAACCTGGGAGGCCAAGCTGGACAGAGCCTCCAGAATAAATAAATAAAAAAAAAATCTTCTTTAATCATTAATTTGTTCATTCACTCCCATTTGCTTCCATTCTTCAATGTCTTAGAAGATGTACCCCATGCAACCTTCTTCTTTGGCAATCATTTCCAAGTGTTTCTCCCAATATGCTCATGTGCTTTTGAAGAAACTAATTTGCCTGAGATGAATACAGCAGAGATGCTTTCTTCTTCTTTTTTTTTTTTTTTAGAGAAATGTAGTTGGATTTTACAGATGATTCGTAACAGAACTGAGTCAATTTTGGAACTGAAATATTTGCTTTTAGAGGATATTATGTAAATCCTACTTGGACTAAGATGGAGTTGAGGAGTAGTTTTACAACCTATTCATGGATTCACAATAGCCCTGCTCCTATAAAAATAAAGCAGAAAGGTGAAAACTTTTTGAAATTTGTGGGAAAACAAGAGAACTTTATGCAGGCATCCTGCAAATATATATCTGAGGGTTCTACAGTGTTATAATCATAACAACCAATAAATAGTAAGAGTCAGTCAGATTGACTTTTTCTCCAGGATTTTGCTGATGCTGGTACTGTTAGAATTCCCCTTTGACTGTTATTTAAATTTTCTTATTATTTTGTTGTAACTGAACCAACAAACTCTACACACATACTTGTGCCTACTTCTCCAATTTCCCAGTGATATATATATATATATATATATATATATATATATATATATATATATATATCTTGTCAGCATTACAAAATTACTTTAATAAATTTCTTAACATGTGAGATTGAGGAAGATGGTGTATGAGCTATAATTTCTGTTCTGGTCTTCATATCTGCAAATGTTTGTGTTTGCTGAATTATGAGTGTGAAATTCTTGAAGTCTGAAAGGGCAGAAGCATCCTTGCAGAATCAGTATCTTAAAGGCTACATTGAAGTCTCTCTAGAGATAAGTCTAGATTAGATAGATTCTTTCTAACAAATACTTTTAATTAAATAATGTGTGTAAGTGTGAAGTATAAGGAGAAAAGTTTTTATGAACTTTTGTAATCTGTTATGAGCTGATATAATTTAAAACCTCATTATACTGTGCATTATTATGTATGCAACGAGAATGTATTTGATGATGAAAAACAGGTTTGTTGTCCAGGTGCAATAAAACATCCAGTATAGTATCAGAACTTCGCTAGAGATGTAATGGTTGGTGCTGAGCATGTATTGTCTATGCTAAACTTTTATATAGGAGTGTGTAAATAACTTGCCTATTTTCCCAATACGTTTATTCTTTCTATTAAGTAACTCCATTTATTCCATTTGATTTGGGTATGTGCAGACAGAGACATACGCTCTTAGGTCATTTCTCAGGGATTGATTACACTGTATAACTTGAACTTCTTCCAAAGCACGGAAGTCAATCTTAACTTCTTACTGTTGTATTGAAAAAAAACCCAAATCAAATATATTTCCCATAAATGAAAAATCCTTTATGCTTTAGTAGCCTAAGTCAATGTCATCTACAAAATTAGAAAAGGAATTAAATATCAAACTCCAAACCTTTCAAATGGCAAATAAATAATTTCATCCATATTTAAAATCACAACAGCATATCTGGTAAAGTTTCTTCCTCAAACCTACCCTCTTTAAGAGTGCCTCTTGTTTTATTTTGATGTATATCTTTATAGCAGAATAATTAGCATTTTACAAACCGGTGATGGTGAAACTGTTCACATTATTCTGAGGGCAATAAATCCACATTCACATAGTTTTGTATTATGGAGATCATTTAAGTGAGTGTAATTTTAACATTTTGATGACAGTTTTAGGATCCTATCAAGCAGTGATAAAGCTAGCAGTTATACTATGTGATAATTCTGCCTTTCATTATGATGCAGTTCCTCCATACTAAATCAGGCCAAGATGCAAGCACTTACCCCTGGGCAAAATTCATTCATTATGCATGTAGGTTATTCCTAAAATTATTGACAATACTTCTCATAATGGTTATTTTTCATGCATTTGCAGCTGTATTAGTATTGAGGATCTTTCTTTTAGTCTTGAGTATTTCTTGAATAATAAATACAACCTCAGAGCCTCTTTTAGTTTCTTAAAGTTGAAAGCTCTCCTCACTTTTAATGCTGTAAGGCCACAGTGCAATTTTGAGGCAGTGTATTAAACTGTGCTTGAGAAAAACATTTGAAAGTGGGTAATGAATGTCCTGTGTGCCACTGCAGTTCAAGGCATGGCCCAGAACCCTTGTTTGCTGTAAGGAAAGTAAACAATGATGCTGCTGAAACTGAATACATTTCACGAGTGTAAACTTGGTTCCAGGTTTGTCATTTTTCTTTACGCAATATGCGAAAGTATCAGCTGATCAGAAGAGTCAGCAACTGAAGCCCTTGTCAGCTGGGAATTTCAGCAAGTTGCAAAATGGGCTTTGCTGCCAGAGATGCTCATTTGCAATGCAGGAATTTCAGGCCCAGACTACTCTTAGTCAGTTCTGAGGACATGTGAGAGAGGAGTGAAAATTCATCAATGAAAATTTTCTTACCTGCTCTTTTGTTGCCTGACTCTTGAGATCACTGTGGTCTGTAATATTAACTACATTGAAAATTAGCAATTTTCAGGATGGATCATGCCATCTCTTTCTTTTTTGACAGATGTTGCATGTTAAATGTTGTAATCTCCTCTGTCACTTGGCCTTATGAAGCCTGGTTACAAGAGAGGCAGCTCAGTAGCATGAGAGGCAGCATGGCATAGGAGGAGGTTCCTGTATCGGTGGGTCTGGATACAGTCCAGGATATATCCTGTATGTTGACAAGGCATTGTTTCTGTGGTGTGTGAAGGGTGATTAGATGACTCATTTGTTGGGCTTTTGAGGTGCTATAGTGACTTTTAGGGTTATTTCCACTCTTACTGATGCTGTGTCCATGTCAGAAAATTCATTGGACTGGAGGGAATGATGCCTGAGGTCAGCCCTGCCCTTCAGGCACAGACTGGACCTGGTGAAGGGAGGGTAGAGGAAGAAGTAGCAGCTGAACCAGATCCCTCTGTGACCCATGTGAGAGGAAAGGCTCATTTTATTGCTTTTCTTCCCAAGCACATTTGCATAGAGGATAGGTACAATAGAGTACAATAGGTACAATAGAGTTCAGCCCTATATATCTGCATAAATGTAACTTATTGTTTAATTAAGAGATAAATGATTGTGTTTGGATTAGAAAATACAAAGTTTTATTCCTTCTTCCTTTCTCCTGGTATAATTTTTACTACAACATGTGTTTTATCTTTTTGTGTGCTATCTTTTCTGCAGGAGCCCAGCACTTGACTTTCACCTGGTCTGGCAGCAGAGAGGTTTCGATCATCTCAGTAGCCACATGTGAGTCAGTCTCAAGAAACAGTCCCTAGCTGATGTTTTAGAAGTCTTTATGTAAAAGCATGAGTCACCTAAAGAACACAGCATCAGCATAAATGGTATTTACTCATTTGGGTTTACAGACTGGAAAGCAAGTGTAGAGCTGAAGAGAGGGAGGTGCAGTGCAGCAACAAGTGGGACTAAGGGAGCTGCACATCACCTTTATTCTCTTGGAACCAGCAGCCATTCCAGCTCAAATCTGTGTATGTCATAAAAGATGACTTTATCTGTTCCCAGCATGCTGTATTTTGGCCTGGATTTATCTCACTTAATTTCAAGGATTTTGTCTATAGAGGCAGTCTAAGGCAACCAAGTTCCCCATGTAGGGAGATAGCTCGCAGTGTACATCTAAGCTCTTTCCTTAGCCTATTTTTTTACCTCCTGGTCAGGGATGTGGTTATAATGAGACAAAGGTGGGAAAAGAGCTGGCAGGGCGGCAACAGGAGACATTTTGCCTTGTTGGCTAAATGGCTCTTATACTTCCTACACATTTGGGGAAAAGAGTAAAGGAGTATGAGTGGAAGTGAATGCCATCCCTCAGCAGGTCTCTGTATTTCCTGTATCTCACATCTATTTTTAACAAGACACCAAAGAGCTGTTGTAAGAACAAGCAGAAATAGTCAATGTTACCCCAGCTGATCAAGTAAAACCAGGAAAAGGTCTTGTGTTCATTAGACATTTTGTTATCTTCCAATGTATGGAGTGCTTTCTTTGGGGAATAACTTCAGAGAGTTGGATTTTCATGGTTCACTAACTGTAATAAATAAATCTGAATAAATCCAAACTTCAATGCTAAGGACTGAATCAAACCCACTTATTTTTATACTGAAAATATCCTGGCATTAAAAGGCTTAGCATGTTAGTCTGTTCTGCTTAACAATGAGGCGAAAAAAATGGTGCAGATGGCTGTAGTAGTAACTATAAAGTGCTGGAACTCTTCCTTAGCTTCTCTTAAGGAGATAGTTTGAAGTTGCACACTCAGACTTTTTCTTCACATGACTAATCCACTCTCCTGTGACCTATCTTTGGTTTGATATTGAATCAGGAACAAGAACTGTAGCTTCAGCTGACCCCAAACATTTAGTTACATTAATCACAGGGTGTTTTTGGACTCTGAGCATACTGAATGAAAGACACTTTCTTTGCGAGACATTGATCAAACAGTCTACAGGTATCAGTACATCGAGGCACATTAATCATCTGGTGCATTATCAGTTCCACCAGGAGAATATGTAAATGTGATTCCTGTCAATGATAAGGGAAAGCAGAATTTATTTTTAAAAGTGGTCCTTCTGGAGCTGTTGATATAATCTTACCTAAGACAATAGGTTGTAAAGATACATTTTAGCAGGGCTGCCAATGAACATAAAGAACAAGCAAATTAAAGCTATCAAAAAAAAGGGAAAAAAGAAAAAGATAGTGGCTATACTTCAGTCACTTGTGGGAATTGCTGTTCCACAACATTGTAGAGGAGACTTTTTCTGCGTAATAAAACAGGGCAGTTTTGTGAAAGCTCTTATAATTGTTCTGTAACCACAAAAGCTTTGCTTAAGAGTGATGTTATTCTGCTCTCTGCTTCAGTGCTCCTGCCCTAGAATACACCTGTGATATACTTGCCTCGTGGCTGAGGATGTGATGCTCATACTTACTGTGAAACTCTGAGGCAATGCCTCACCTTCGCAGATGGCTCAGCTTCACTCATATTAATGGGGTTGCCTGACTGAGGGTTGCAACATGCATCTTGCTGAAAACATTTTCGCATAGATTTTCTTATACAATTGATTTATTTACTCTGATTTTTCGTAAGAAAAAAATTTTTTACTTTTCTTTCTTCCTTGTTTTTAAACCTGTGCCAAATTAGTACACAAAAAAATGCATTCTGTCAGTTGGGGGGGAGTGAAGATGTTTCGTGGCAGAAATCTTTTTTGAAGTCTTATTTGAGGGGATTAGAGACCTAGGGGAGGGAAATTGATAGAGATTGAATATATAAAATTATAATCTCATTTCTACTTCTTGTCTCTGTTTTACTTTTCCAGCATCTTTGGGGTACAAAAGTGGAACATGGAGTCCTTTGGGAAGATGAGTGCTTGTCTGTAAAGGGTATGGCTCTTGCTGGCTTTTGGTCCCCGAAGGCTGGAAGAAATGCAGTGCACTCTGTGCTCAAAGGCTGGGAACAGAGTTTGTTGTGGGTCTAATTTTGGCTTTGTCCAAGTAAGGAGGAAGATCTGCAACAGTGCAGGATCACAAAAGATTTTAGGGTTTTTTTAAAGCACTTTGAGGGGCAAATGGGCTAAATTCTGAAGGTTTTTAGAGAATAGGGCTAAAATGTACTTTTGAGAGATTAGGGTTTGAAAGTCATGTAATTAATGCCTCCTCATCTTGTAGCTGAGACAAGATCCACAGGGTTTGTGTTTTCTCTCCTTACAATACAGCATTTGGTCTAATGGTCAGCATTATGGTTCTCATTTAAATGTGGAAGAGTTAGGAAAAGTTGAATGTAATTGCAATATGTCTGTGTAAACAAAGACATGATTAACTGCATATGCACAGTGCTGCCTGGGAAGCTAGCAAGGAAAACAACATGTACAGTTTCTGCACATGCAGTAGACCTCTTTCAATGTCCTTCCTTTTCCATATTTAATATTGTTTGTCATCATGTTGCAACCCATGTGCCTTTCATAATTATATTTACAAATACTTTACTTGTAGTTTTTCAAGGTCACAGGATTACGTCTGCACATAGTCATAGTGTCTTATGGATTGCCTTCATCATATCTCACTATTGAGCAACATCATAACACAGCTCTTAAGTGAAAGTGCTTGTGAAAATGCAGGATTTTTGTGGAAATGACCCCAGCTCCCACTGATTAATGTAAGAATTAAAGAGCATGCCACTGTGTCCTTGGGACTCTCCATATGTAGCTGCACCTGCACAGATAATATTGTTAACGGCATTTTAATACGAAATTTTTAAAGTCTTAGGTTTACTGTTTAAAGGGACAAAAATAGATACAATATTTCTTGTTTGCATTGTACCTTGTATTTCTCAAAGTTCTTTCAGGAAAAGACCAGCTACTGACATTCTTCCTGTGTCCTCTTCTGCTTCTCTGGAGAACACAACTGGAAATTAGTTAGATGTTATTTGTGCAGGAAATAAAGTAGGCTTTCAACATACCATGGACATAGTTAAAACAGTAAAAGAAACTCATGACTTGCTTGGGAAAGGGAGTAAACTATATAGTCTAAACTGGTATATGATACATACCACTTATCTCAAACTGGGGCACAGAAAGCTTAGGAATCTGCAGGTTTATTACTGTGAGTGAATACATGCCAGTTGAAGTCTTCAGGGAAACCAGGAAGAAGAAAAAACCCTTCGGAATGACCAGAAATCCACTAGTTTTCTTTAAGAAGAAGGAAAACTTTCAGTGCCTGTAATGGTGGTGGTAGACTTCTATCCACAGAGCTCAGGACAGCGGGGCTATCTGGAGAGGCAGGTACCCAGGAAGAGCCCAGAAGCTGCTGACGTTTCCAGGGTGGCACAGAGAGCCCAAGGTAAAAAACAACTGAACCTTCTGCATTGTGAGAGCTGGAAATGACAAGTCAGCAGATTGTCACTCATTCCACATATTTTTCTCTTCCTTTCCCTTGCCCCTTTAGTTTTACACTACTCCACCCCCTTCTTTCTTTAACTACTGCTTTAGCTCTTCTTTCTCTTAGTTCTCAGTTATATTATCCCACTGGAGTATTTGAGTGTCTCTAATGAAACAGGACTTTTGCTGCCAGCAGTCATTTTTCTAAGGTGTAATCAACTAACTGATAAAAATAGCTGATTATAGCTGCAAGTTCATGCCACAGCAGTAAAGAGAGACTTAGCATTTCCATTACAAGACTCATTATTGAGAGGTTTATAGCTCAGTTATTAAAAAGAAGGTGCCATGAAATTTGTGATTACAGTAGACGGAAGTTTTTTCTGAGTCCAGTATTTAAAAGTCTGGTTTATTTTACCAATTTCTATTTCACTCTCATGGTCTATGGGCATAGAAACAATAAACAATGAGAAAAAATGTGTACCCTTGCTAGTGCTAGTGGCAAATGGCACAGGTGGATACATAGTTTATAATGGAGAAAAATAAAAATTGCTGCCCAGGGCTTAAAAGAGATGCACTTTAGGCAGCTCTGAGCCCATCACAGGGAAGACAAGCAGAAAGCCAGTGCCACACAGTATGTCCTTACTGGTTTGACTATTGTGGCCTGAGATGGACTGGGTGTTGTACAGTGGAGGTCTAGGACTAGCACTGTAACTTCAGAAATTCCTGTGGATGATAATGGGTCAGCTTCACTTCTGAGACCATTTCTTCTGTTTGTTTTTACCTTTGAGAAGATCTAACTTGTGGTTGATGTGTTATCAGTAATACTCATTCCATTGTGAGGGACTCATTCCTAACCCATAGGAAACTTTCAGAAGAGGAAGAAGTCGTCTGGTTTTCTGCTTCAGACTGCCCAGGTCTGTTTGCTCGCTGTGTTCTGGGCTCTGTGCTCTTCCCTTAGAATAAATTTTGTCATCAATAGGGGTAAATACAGTTTATTTCACACCAAAATATTTTCTTTTAAAGCAAATTTATTGTTGTTGAAAATTCCATTTGGGGATAATAGAGTGGTGGGATATATTCAAGGTCCAGAGGACACAAATAAAATTCAGTAGATTAAATGTATATCATCAGAAAAGTAATTATATTAATGTAACATTGAAGGATGATGAAAATAAAAATTTTATTAAATTTTTGAAATTATTTTTACTGCAGAGGCTTGTGTTGACAGTTCCTTCCTTTGGGATCACTGCAATGGAGCTATCTTCAATGTTACTATAACCTTTTCTTTTTTCTCCCCTTTTTCCTTTCCTTTTAGATGAACTATGTGCTCAACTTTGAAAATATGAGCAGCTTCATTTATTGCAACGGAACTACTTATGTATTTACAGATAAGAAAGCAGGGAAAGACACGCAAGAATTGCCTTCTTTTTAATATGTATGAAGGCCTTCAAATAAGAGGTAAGAAGTTTGAATTTTTAGTAATGTCAATATTCTCTCAGGTCTGGGCATGTTGCTTTTGTTTTAACAACTGTACGCTGTTTTATGTTGCAGTTATTTCCAGGAGATTTTTTTTTTTCTCATGTATGCTTCCTTGAGTCCTGGGAATATTTTAAGAGTTCTTTTGACATTTCTACATGGAGGTTCTCTTATCTTGATGTATGTATTTCTCTACATTTATGTTTTGCTAGAATGTTGCCTTATTTTTCTTTCATGCTATAAATATTTTTTCAAATTTTCTTTACCATTCTGATGGGCTATTTATTTATTTATTTATTTGGAAAGATGGCTTTTAAAATATATATAGAAATTTTAAAAATCTCCTTTTAGTATACCTGAATTGTTCTGGTCCAAGGTGAGCAAATACTAGAGAAATGTTGTTTACTTGAAATTTTCAAAGATGTCCCAAAGGCAGCCACCTGGAAATATTAAAGAGCAAAGACTGAGATATTTATGAGGAACACTGTGGTGGCTCTATCCATCAAGATCATCATCCTAAGAGATATTGTTTAAAAATGGGTTATGAGATTCAACAGTTTTATTAGGATTTTTATTTGTGCATATTAAAACTAGGTGTGTTATAGTTGATCCACGCAGTTGCTGCCATTGCTGAGCAGATACCTGAGGACGGTTTCACAGCGGGCTTCGTAACTGTGTATTCTGCAAATGTGAGTTCACTTTCAACTATAGTTTTTTTCCTTCAAAATAATAAAATACTTCTAGGAATATGTCCATGCGTAGGAAGTTCCAACCCTGATTTTCCAAAGCCCCTTTGTTGGCTGTTGTAGACCTGGGTTCTCGACTGCTTCTCTGTCTGGCCTCCCTGCTGGAAGAGGAAATGCCTGCAGACATGATGTGAAAGCAGATTGCTGATGAGCTGCCTTGTGCCCTTTAGATTTTAGTTTTCTATGGATTTAACTTGCCTGGACTGGATTCAGTTGCTCTCATGTGCAGACAAGATGGTTAGGTGCAAATTCCCAATTAGACTCCAATCACAGAATCCTTTGAGGAGGAAAAAGTAGATGTTTCACTAAGCTTATTGGTCTGAAAAGAATTGGTTTGTCTATGAGTCTGTGGCCTGTGTGCACAGTGACTGTCCTGGATTACCCACTCACTGCTGCCTTACAGGAGAGTCTGACAAATCATGTGTTTTCAGTGTGCTACTGTGTTAAACCATTACTTTGCTAACATGTCCCTTGGGCTGCAGTCTGGAGACAGAAGTCAGAAGATATTTCCTTGGTTGAATACATGTGGAATGAAAACTATTGCCATTTGAAAGCATCATTTCATGGGGGAAAAGGGAGGAGGGAGAGCACAGAAGGAGTATGTTGATTGCGACTGACATGCGCCTTAATATCTGATGTGGCTTTCACACTTGGAAATATTCAGGACTCCATATGTTCCCCAAACCCCACTGAACAGTGCATATAACATTGCCTTTATCATTCTTTAATCTCAGTTTAATTGCTGTGGTCAAATTACCCCACACTTAATAACCCACAGCTTGGTATATTATTTAATATGGTTGACACATACTTTGTTTTAAATGTCAGTGCTGGTAAAGCCCTGGAGTTGGCAATGGTTTGCATGATAGATGGCAGAGGAGATCATCTGTTCTTTGTCTGTGCTGTTGGTATGTTGGCTGCAACTTTTTCAACTGTGACACTAGACTCATGCCAAACCCAAAGCCACTGAATGGGTAACATTATCCCTTGTATCTGATGCTTTGTAGCTGATCATTCTCAATTTCTCTGGCTTTTTTTTAAAGGAATGTGTAATATTATATCACCCGAGTTGAAGTGGTGAACTAGTGTTGTTTCGAATGGGCTGATTTAATTATTTCAGCACCCACTGGCACCTTTGTTATTAAAGGATTTTCACAAAGCAGTACATAGTCTAATTATGAATTTACACAAGAGACTGTAACAGCATCTGCTGGGTAAATAATATACATTTGTAAAATGGTCTAGTTACTAATTTACACAGCCGACCACTGAGACACTGAAAGGCTGTTGCATTCTGTCATGTCAGCTCTCAAACACTTCCAACATTCCTGCTTCTCTCTACAACTGTTAACAAAACAGTGAAAATCACGTAGCTGAAACTCCCTTCTACAAAAACCAGGACTGTTTGGTGTTGGTGAATTGAGCTGCAGTTTAATTCAAAGCTGCTTTCTTGTCCCCAGCTGGTAGCAGGGCATGGGAAGTGTTAGATCACACGTGTTCCGATGTCCACACCTACACCAGCACAAGCACGCAGGTTAAGAAGGAGGTTTATATTTTCATTCTGGATTGATGGCTCCTGCTCTGTTGGTGCAAGTCTGTCCTCAAACCAGATTAGCTGGTCTCCAGAGATTTGTCCCTGCACAGGAGAGCCCAAGGTAGGAGATACATACTACTGTAACTCCTGTGTCACATCCCTACAACAATGTTCAGGCTGCAGCCAAGACATGCTTATCTGAAAAGATCTTTGCCTACAGTCTTGGTTCCTTGCAGCTATAAAAGTTTGGTGCCAGTTGCGACAAGTCAGGGGCTGCGCTGACTTGCTCCGGAAAGGCTGGTTGGTCTGAGATCTGCAGATGCAAGCACAGTTCACTCATTGAGAACACTTTGGCCTTGTTTTGGCACCTGGGTGTTGATACAGAGGCACAAATTATCTACTTCTGAGAGCAGCTATGATAAATTCATGCAACTCCTGGGTAATAAGACGATGACAGCTGGGGAGTAAATTGCTGGTGTAAGGTAAAATTTTTGCCAGATCAGTGAGACTGACATTCTCAGCCTGGAATCCATTAGTGATTAGTGAGAATAAGATTTAAGATTTCTCAAACCCTCAGATACATGCAGCTTTGCAAGGTGGAAAGGAGCTTTAGCCATGGCTTAGTGCTAAGAAGAGAAGGGCTCAGTGTTAGGAAACGCCTTGAGTATCTCAGCTATCCATGGAGCTGCAATTATCTACCAAAACCAAACCAAGCTGAAAAAGATTGAAGAGAAAGAAATATAATGCAGCATACATGGGGTGATCCCATCTCTTCCCGTGTTTCTGGAAGGAGAACATAGTGGTTTCATTGCCATCTGTGCAGTTAAGATGCCCATCAACTTGGAGTCTTACCCTTTTCCAGGCAGAAAACTAGACAAGCTCTCCCACAACAAATCCTCCTCAGAGCTATCTCACCTATGTAAGCCACAGAGCATTTTCCAGCAATGCTGAGAAAAGATTTATGTCTACAGTACAGGAGAAGGTCTCCTTCCCTATTTAAGTCTGAATTCTGCATCATTTACATCTGGAAAAGGGAATTTGAACTACTTTTCCCAAGCGCTCTATTTTCCGTTTAACATTAATGCTTAGGAAATGAACCTATGCCTTCACAACGTAGCTTGTGTTTCACATTAAAAGAACATCCATGCAGCACTGTTTATCCAGAAAAGAAAACCAATACAGCTATTTTTCTTGATTCATTTAGTACAGTATGGGACAAAGGAGGAAAGAGTGGGAAAAGTTGAAAATAAGACTCTGCTTCCTCAAGAGGAGTGATGATTCTCATCAGTTGTGCCTCATGTTCCTACATTTGTGGTGTAATTTACTCTCGAAATTATAGGAGGATGGTATTGTAGAAGTAAACCACCAGTGCCCTAAAAGGCAAAGACTCTTTTGAAATTGCATTTGGTACTGTCAGCCTTTTGACCATAAATACCTGATTTGTTTACATATAAGATCCTTTTAGCAATTGCGTATTTTAAGCAGAGACTTGTACTGTGTGCTGAATGAGCAGTTGGATCCGTGAAGGATCCGGTTTTCACACTGACCAGGCAGAAGACACCTTCTAGATAAAGGAATGAAATATTCATTGATTATGTGCATTGTCTCTTTTGCCTCACATTGGCTTCCTATCAAAGGCAACATGGCAATTTTTAGAAAGAGAAGAAATATATTTTTGCTCTGTTCCGGGTAGCAAAGGATCTTTACAAAGCTTTTGACTCGTATTCAAGTGTATCACACCATTTGTGATGGCTTTATAAACTAAGCATAGCTTGAGAGAGGCAAGTATGAGTCAGACTGAAAGAGAACATACAATTAATACTCTACTGTAAATTTAGGATTAAGATTATCCATGAAAATCAGAACTATTACGAGGCTGTGCATAATGAATTGTGGTTGGGGTGGGTAAATGAGGAGTTGAGAGAGAGAAAAACTGTGTTTAAGATGAAAGCTGCTTTCAGTGAAGGCAGAATCATAGCAAAAAATGTAACAGGAGAAGTGAAATATAATTAGGACCGTGACATTAATACTGGATTTGCAGAATGTTGCCTAACAGGTGGGTGGAGTTTATTTGACTTTGTTTCAGCTGGAGTATTGAACCACACAGATGCAGCCTTTAAAATTAATCTAGACTGTGAGAAAAAAGGTAACAGGAATGTTCAAAGACATGGACTCCCATCATCAGCATATGTCCTCACTCTTTCTCTTCTAGCTGTAATAATCACCTCCCACTTAAGATGGTGCTTGCTCTTGTCATTCCTTGTTTCTGCAGCTCTGCACTAGAAAGCAGAGGGGATATTGGGTTTCCTTTCATCACAATGACAAGTCAGGGGAACATCTGTTTTAAACAAAATGTGCAAAAGGGTTGAAAAAGAATTAATGTGGGGGGTTTTTTTGGTTTTTTTTTGTTTATGTCTGTTAGGCACCTATTTTTATTAAAATAAAATTTATGGGCATAATATGAAGAGAAGACATTTAAAAGATTGAATTGTAGAGTAATCAGAGAGGAAATCTATGAAAGGCAAAACGTCCACCAGAATGGACAACATGAATTGCTTTCTGGACTCCAGTATGGAAGCATCAAAATAGAAACATTTGTTTCAGTTTATGAACTTTTTTTGCAATCCAGCTAAAATATCAGCACCACCTGTGATACGAGCATCAGATTTATTATCAGCTTCTCAGGAATTGCAAAACAGCCTAACTCCACCCGACTGTTAATAAATCTGGTGCTGAAAGCACTTCAAATGAGAACCTTGCTGAAGAGACAAGTAACTCATGAGGATCAAAGGCTCAAGTCAGTTAAACTGGCCATTTGCCCTTTTGGCGTAATCAAAATATTTTCAAAAAAGAAGAAAAGAGAAAAATAAAAGGAAAAAAAATCATGTGACATGACACTTCTATCAGACTAGGACATATTAAAGTGGGAGTGGACACGGATAATTCAGTCACTCTGATTCTACAAAACTGAGTTTTATAACATTGCAGAGTTAGTAAAGCTTATGGATTTGATCCAAAGCCCACTGAAGTCAATGAAAAAAGAGTATTTCTTTTGATTTCAGTGGTTTGGATCTGGCTGTTGGTTGCTGCTTGCTTTGGACAACAAGGATCCACCCTTCCATGAAGCTGACTTGTCTCTTCACTGTGTTTCCTTGTACTCCACTGACATCACACACGTGCAGAAAATCAGCTGAAAGCTAGGCTTCTGATGAAAGAAATTGCCTGAAAAATATTGCAATATCCAGCTTCCTGGATAAATTAATAAAATTACTTGCTCATCAACATAGATTACATGCTGGGCATTTAGCTGGTGTACTCTAGGGAAGGGGTGAGAGAAAAGTTCACAAGTGGGTGGAGATGCAGGAAAGAGAGAGGAGGATACAGGTGAAGAAATACCATGAATATCAATTCATGATGACAGGAACAGTTTTTTAAACACCGCATAGCTCTGCAGTAGAAGACAGGTCATTGTTATGAACTGGGTGTTTTTATTTCTTGTTGATGATCATGTTGCCATGTATCAGCCTGGAAGGAGTCTGTATGTCAGGGTTAGTGTGGACTTCATGGGTGCCTGCATTGTCCTTGGCAGATGATGCACTGACCTTGTGGGTGGCAGGAAGAACCACAGGAGGAGTGTTAAGGTGAACAGGCAGGGCTGAGGCACTTCTCCCACACTTGGTGCTGAAGCAAATGTGAGTCATAAACAGCAGTATGGGTGGAAATGGTGTTTTGCAATAATTTAATATAGAAATCGATGCTTTTGGGCTCACTGTTGTGATGCTGAGGGATGAAAGCTCTCTTTTTCTCGGATTACCAGGTGCAGTGCCACTGATCTGAGCAGAATTAGTCTGGGTTATAACTCATGCAGGAGGGAAACCAGTCACGTTCCTGTGGCAGTGGTGTACACCTGAAACAGCGCGGAAATGGATGATTCACTGGGTCAGTGTGTGACGCTCTAGAATTTACTGTTTGCGCAGGCAGCTGGTTTGTGTAAGAAACTGGAGAGCACTCTAGTTTATGCTGGATTGAGTGCATTAGGAAATCTGTGGAGTGGCTGAGAACTGTGCAGTTTTTGTTGGGTAAATATCAGAAAAGAAAAGAGCATGTTTGCTGTCCCTCCTTGCTTTGCTTTTGCGGGATATCTGATGTTAGGAAAGCATAGTTGTCCAGAGTCACCTACAGTGGCAGATCCATTTGTGCCCAGTATATGCTTTGAGAAGAGCCATTTCAAGCTTTGGAGTGGTGTCTCCAAACACAGTGAGGTTCCACCCCTCATCTTTAATTGGAATTCACAGAAGTGCAGGTCCTGGTGTTTGCTCTGCAAATCTTCTCCATCCAGGTTGTGATGTGCAAAATGAGACCTGCTTTTGATTCAGCTCAAAGACTTGTTTTGAGAGAGCTCAGAGTTCTGCTTAATTACTGGCACTTGGAGAATTTTTTTTCAGTCCTATGCCTTAAAATGAATGTTGAGCAACAAGCTTGTTTTGTGTAGGGCTTACTTTTCCATTTGCTGGATTGGCAACAGTGTTGATGCTGGCAGAAGAAAGGTCAATATTTCTGTCTTTGGCTTTCTTTGGAGTATTAATGATACTTGAATATAATAAGTCTCAGTGTGGGATGCACTCCTTAGTTAATTTTAAAGGCAACATATTGCAGCTTGGGTTCCCCTTCTGAAAGCCAGGCAGTGCTTCCCACAAAGGGTGTGAGCCTGTGTTGGCTCAGTGGGCACATCCCCTTCCCTGACTAAACAACAACGCACCTCACAGCGTGAGCTTCCAACTCTGCAAAATGGCAACAACAACCTCATCTTTCCCAAGCTTAATTAATCCGTTGCTTTTTAAAATTATGAATGCCTAATGTGGGGTAACCTACTGGATGCTTTTTGATCTGTGTAGACACCAGGAAATTTTAGATTTGTTCCACCATGTGTACTAGGGCAAATTAGAAGTTCAAAAGTCAGGAAATGGCATTTTCTATAGCTCAGACTGTGCTGCACTGCTCTTTTGATACAGAAATTTTAGGAACATTGATGGTTGAAGTAGATACATCCACTGTTTGTAGTGATTCTGTCAACAGACCTCATGGTATACAGCCAGCCTAATAATCACAAGGGCTTCTTTCTGTTTAAATCCCAGAAAAGAAACTGACATCTTTTATCAGAAAGACAGACAATATTTACCCCGTGACAATTCCAGCTTATGGATCCCAAGAGCTTTCCTTACATTCTTATTTTATCATGGAAATCATATCCAGCGCTGTTTACTTTCTATACCTCCACACAGTTTTCAAGGTGTTGCCAGCAGGACCTGTGCTGATACTGACATGTGTTGTTGTCACATTGCAAGATCTGATAGAACACCCCCCTATATATAACTATCAGTGTTTTCTTGGATCTTCCTTTGCTTTCAGTGACTTTGGAAATAGTACTTTTTAATTCACATCCTTCGTCTGTTTTATAGGCTTTTTTCCTACTTCTAAGGCTTGTTCCTGGTAGACTGGTTTGGAGCATCACTCTCTTTTGTTGTTATTTTTATCATAGGGAGCTACAAATATGTCATTTTCTAGCTATTACTACAGAGTAGGATAAGAATGAATGTCTGAGGGCAAAAAACTGTGGTTGTTTGGAAAATTAAATGACTTTTGCCTGATATTTTTTCATTATAGTATTCCCATCATGCTACTTTGGAGTTCACTGCCCAGACCCACACCAGAGGTTGTGGGGATGGGCTGCAGAGCTGCTTAGGAAATGCAAGGCTTCAGTCACACAGCCACACTCCAAAAAGCTACTCAGTGTTCTCCATTGTGATACGAAAGCTAAAATGTCATTCAAGTTCCTTCCCTCTGGACTTCCCTCACCCTAGGGATCAGTAGTACATAAGAATGACCCATCCCTTGTGTACTGCCGTCCACAAACTCATGATTTATCATGGTTGCAGTTCCTTGAAACTAAGCTTTGGGTTTGTGAGAACAACAGGTTCTTCATGCTGATCCCCTGTGATTTGACTTGCTTTGACTATCAACCTTCTCTAAAGTTATGATCATCTGTTTGAGCCTTTGGGGCAGATTTTGGCTAAAAATATTTGTTCCTGAACATACCTCAACTTGTTCCTTTTGCAAACAACAAAAAACCAAACAAAAATTATTAATATATTTTCACACATACATTCATGCACATCTTTTTTTCCCACTTCAAGAAGGCATCTTACAGACCAATTTAGTAGGTCAATGGACTGCAGGTCCCACAGTAGCCAAGTACACTGGATAATTCCTTTTTCTTACAAAAAATGTAATTAGGGTTTTTTTGCCACATTCAGAAGATGGAGTCAATGGGTTTAGGTTTATGGAGCCTACACAGTGCATTAGGTCAATCCAGCAGATGCATCTCAGAAAAGAGCTATATTCCTCTTTTATTTGGACTTGAGATGCCAAAAGATGCTTAAACCTTGAGTCTTCATGTCATGACACCTCATTTCGTTTACTCCTGCACAAAATGGTATGTTATCAGACCCGAGGGCTTTGCATCATGTGTCCACAAAGCAGGGTATGAATCAACATAGAAATCTAAAGCTTACTTTACTCCTTCCTTTCCTCTACCCCATATGTAAACTGTCCAGGTGGTTTGTGGCAATAGAATAGTAATGACAGTAGGATGGTAATTTCATCTAGAGTTTTACAAGCAAGAGGAGGGACCAAGAAGGAAACCAGGTATGGAGGTTGCCAAATATATCTTCCATTTATCATCCCAGCTAACAGGGGATAGATTATTTCTGAGTGGCACTTTGAAAAGGGAGGGGAGAAAAGAAGCATACACTAATACGTGCAAACATGTACCTCATGCTGCAGAGGTGTCTCTGAGGAGTGGCTGGTTTGGCAAGCTAAAGTATAGTCCTTCTTGCAGGAGGAGTACAGCGTGTTACTCATGCTGGAATTCTGGTCATGCTGTTGGAGCTGAAGTACCTGGATGCATACCCAGACTGGAAACAGGCTCTAGCCTAGTGGTAATACAAAAGATGGACCTTTTTTTATAGGAGCTAGAAATGAAGGGAATATTTTTGTCCAAACAGAGTACTCTCACAACAATGTTTAAGTCCCAGACAGTTTCAAAGTAACTATTGCTTTAGACTGTGATAAAGAAGCGGGTTATGCTGATATAATCAGTTCAGGATGTGACCCATCATATGCACTCTACGAAGGTGTTTACAGTGCTGTTCTGAAAAGAGTTATAAGTAGACAAAGCATCCGGTGAATGCAAAACAACAACATGCTTGAGTCATTTATACTAGACTGTTTTATAATATGATATTTCTCAGGTGCAGACTCACATTTACTTGTCTAACCATTGCCATTATTATTATTATTATATAGTAATTATAATTTACTTGTACAAATTAGAGGAAGGATTAAATGACATATAAAAAGCATACTGACCGGAACTAAATAGAAAATTCCAAGGAGGAGTCCTTAAAATAAAGCGATTGTATAATACTTAATTGTATAATATAAACTGTAATTTCCCAAAAGACGTTGTATTAATCTTATGGTGGTTAGCTATTACATTTGGTCCATTTATAATCACTTTGAGCTACTTAAATACAAATTTAAAAAAGGATCAAACTTGTTTCCCACTAATATGCCTAGTGCTTTCCCCATAGCTTATTCATCTTCAAAGCTCTTCACCAACATTAGCTAATTATTTCTTTTTCCTAATTAGTTGAAATTGACTATGGTCAAAAGGGCCATTCAGCAAATTAGCATGGTTCTACCTCCAAATCTCAGAGCTTCTGACCCAGAGCTTTCAAATGGTTGATGAAGATATCATACAGTGGTTATGCTGAGCCCACAGTCAAGGCAGCTAACTGGAGGGAAAAAAAAGGACAGATTTTTTTTTTTTTTTTTTTTTTTTAAATCACATGTCAGGGAAGTGTATCAAATCTCATTCACAGCTTTCTCTGGAGGCAGCAGCATGGAGAGTGCAGGGCCGGACCCAGGGCTGCCTGGGACAGGGGACAGGGGCCCAAGCCCTTATTCTGAGGGCTATAAGGCATGTGGGGTTCATGGTGGCCACCTGCTCAGAGTTTACTTCTGTTCTTGGGTGCTGGATGTGGCAAGGGTCGTTCGGTGTTACTTGAGTGGTGGCCCTGGCTGCTGGAAAAGCAAGCCAACAGCTCTGCTGAAGCGTTACCTTTGCTCTAGGGGGGGTGTATTCTATCCATCTTGAATTGTAAGGTGGCAAACTAAGGTAATACACAGCAAGATGTATTTGGGAAGTGATTTGGGGTTTTTAAGCCCTGTTTGCATTCAAACTGCCTCTTCAAAAGAGTGTTTCCTCTGATTCTTGTGTGTCACTCTGCCACTTGCTGCACTGCTCGTTTTTTGAGAGTTCATATGCATCTGTAACTCTATAGCTGTAACCTCTAAGTAGCAGAAAAGTCTCTGGAAATGAACAAGCTCACTCTCCCTTTGTGTTCTGAATTTCTTTACTGGTTCTTCAAAAAAGGCAGCTAAGTGACAAATCCTCGCAGAGCAGCACTCAGTTTGGCTCTTGGAGAACAGCTGTGAGTGTGAGACTTGTTTATGTTTCAGAAACTGTGAATGTTTTAACCCTGAACAACAGTGTGTGCTCCGGGAGATTAATATCTGCATTACATGGACTTGCTGAGAATAAATTAACTCTTGATGACACGATTACTGTCTTAGCAGTGTTCACTGCATACAATTGCATGGTGTCAAAGATATTAATGTGTTTTTGTGAAGAATTTAGGAAACAATTTATTTATATGACTGTGCTTCATTCCATATCACACCAGGACATCAATTAGCTACTATCGCCTGTAAAAGAAATGTAAATCATGTGTCTCATTGGTTACGAGGATAATACTGGGCCAATAATTCACAAAGAATAATTCATTCCCTGAATTGTGCCTCATTCTGTGCTCATGAATTGTTCACAAACAGATACAACTTTTTTCAAGTTTTCATTTTTCAAATTATTATAATGGATTCTTCTTGGTTACAGTTCACTCATGGAGGTTTTGAATATTGAGGACTTGAAGTTTGGGGTGATTTTGTTTGGTCACACCTTACAATAAATTTCTTTCTTGACTGAATCAGTTCAATTTTTGTTGGTTGATGTTTTGAAGACTTATGAGACATAATGCTAATATACTTCACAAATTTTTGTAAAATAGGGTGCTTGGAAAAAAAAATTCTTTTGGCACTGGCCAGAAATACATAAAATTTGAACTTCCAGAATGGTGATAACCAGAGTAAGCTTTAAAAAGGATGTATGTGGAGGTTTTGAAGGAAAACACACTCTGGGAAATAATATATAAAAATAAAATCACTCTCACTCCCAGTGTAATTTCTAAAATTAGGAATCAAAAATGATTGCCTTAGGAAGATAATTAACTCCAGACACTTTTAAAAGAAAAATAATGTAAAAAAACCCCAAACCCCCAAAACCAGAAAAATCTCAATCATCAAATCCAATAAATGTTTGGATTTCAGTTCCTATTTTTTTTCCTCAGAATCTTTGCCTTTAATAGAAGAAAAAATTAGAAAGGTTTGACATTTGTGTTATTAGAAGAAGTTGTGTTTGTGTTGGCAGCAGGAGAACAAGAAGAAAAAGGTGAGTTTTCTAGAAAGTGCTGTTTTTTAACAACTCGGAGATGATTTAAGAATTGTCCTGTTCATATCCTGGCTGCATGTAAGCAAAGTAGCTAATACATGTGATAGAAAAATTAGTTATGATTTTAATTTTCAAGATAGAGCCTAAAATACTCTTTCTGACTCAATTTTTTTTTTTTTTTTGCCTGCAGTCGCTGACATAAATTAGAGACAGTTTTAACCATGCCAATTTTTGAACCTACCCTCAGTATATCACGTGTTGGAAGTAAGGTAGCTGGTTTTCCATGACACTTCACGTGTGAATGGAAGGGCTGAACTTAGTTTTTATTCCTTTTTGTGAAAATAGATAAGTTAGAAGATTTGCGAATGTTTAATTTTTTTTTTTTTTTTTTTTTTTTTTTTTGTGTGTGTGTTTGATTCACACAGATACCCAAAGCCTTTCTTCTCTGAACAGCCTACTGAGAATCTGAAATCCACCCTCTTCTCTCGTATTGCCAGGCATGCCTTTCCCATGCTAATACGTTAAGAAAACTTTTATTGCACTGAAGAGCATATAAAGTTCACTGGTTTGCCATGACCTTTTCTCCTTTAAATTGTTTCATCATTGTGACCAATATGGACCAAAGAGAAGACATAAAAATGTTAGGGGTGTTTATTTCTGAGGGGGTTAAGCAACTTTTGCTATGCCCTTTTTACATTCTTCCAGACCTTCTAAAAAGAGACCGTAACATGACAGCAATGGCCTCCTTAATTACATTTTGTTGTCAGAGGAAGCATGCTTTAAAAGAACAGTAACCCTACACTCCTAGAGCTGAGGATTTCAATAATCTCAACCAGGTTCACAACATTTGGAAAACCCCAAACCTTCTATCAACTGATTGAAGCAAATTTTACGCACGCAAGAAATACAGTCATCTGGCACAAGGTTTTGTGTTATGGGGGCTCGGGCAAAAGGATCCCATTTCAGTTTGCCAGAGTTTCCCGAGCATTTGGGCAGATTTCATGATGACAGTGGCTTATCAAAAACCCAAAACCTAAAGAGCAATACACTCCTGCTGTGCTTGTTTTCAGTAATGCTCATCTCCATAATAAATTTGAATCAGATACTGAATACTGCTAGTCTAGTACTGAAATCTTAATAGCAGTTGAGATTTTTTTAAAATATAGATACCAGTGGAACTTAGGGAGAGTAATACTTTACCTCCTTCCTGGCCTTTTTATTGGCCCCTGAACCTAGTTGTTTTGTTTCAATCACAACTGCTGGTAGCTTTGTTCAAAACAAAGGAGAAAATTACTTCTATGTGATTCCATTTTATATTTGTGTGAGTTCTGTCATGATTTTAGCAGAGATTGCCAGGGGAAAAAAATCAGACTTTCAGCAGAATGTGATACAGTTTCCAGTGATACAGGATATATGGATTTAAATCCCAACAAAGGTGGGCAAAGGGTATTGAACTGAATTTATCAGAATACAATGGCTAGGAAATGCCAATGAGGGGCATGTGCATTTACCTCAAATAGAAAATGCTGTTGTCAGTACATATTCCAGTGTTCCTGTAGCATGCCTGTTAGTTAGGTTGGTGAACCTGCTGGCCTTTCCTTGCAAGATGAATTGCCTTTACTCAGGACTGTCTGGAGAGCAGTGGAGCCTGTTGTGGTTCTTGCAAAAAAAATAAGAAAAAAGAAGGGGTCATGTCTGCCTGCCCCACTCTGGGAGGACACAGCCTGTGTGTCCTGACTTCTGTACCTGCAGAGCAAACATGAATACAGTCTGTACCAAAATTAAGGAGCAAAACTTCTAGGTTCCCACTCAGGATTTAAGAACAATCAAAAATTAAATTGATCCCAGAGCAGTTTTCAGAGGTTTCATCAGGCTGAACTCTGCATTTTGGGAAAGGCTTGCAGAGCCTGTACAAATATCTATGTAATTCACATCACCAGTGCTCATATTTTAGGCATCTACCGTCGACTCTTATTGGCATGATTCTAGATGATCCCTGTGGCCTAAAGCAGAGTAGTCTGTTGGCATAGTGTGAGGATTGAATCTTTAGCATCTGAAAAGTGCCTTGCAGATGAAGCAGAGTAGATGCTACACCCTGTGCAGCTGTCCCCCATGGCCTTCAGGGACTGCTGAGGAGCACAAAGTATGGGTCTGTAGTGACTCCTGAAACAGACACTCTTTAAGAGTGTATGGAAAATGTTCAGATTTGAGTGCATTTATCCAAAAGGAATGATGACAAGAGCCTTGTGGAGGTATTTATACACTTGAAAACACTGGAGACATTGGTACATTTGACCATAGTATTATGCTGGGTGAAAGTGCTAGATAGAGTGAGGTGTTAACGTTGTTCCCATAGGATCTCCTTTGCTGGACAAAGTGAGAAGGCAGAGAAGAAAGAAATGGCTAGTGGTATTGTCCTCTGAAAAGTTGACAGCTGCCTTTATAAAGAAGAAATGAATTTAAAAAAAACCAACAAACCAAAAAACCCCAAGAGGTGAGGTAAGAAACGTAGCAGTATTGAGAAGAAGATGTTATTTTGCTAACATGTGTTTGGTAGGGTGAAGGAGGGGCTCTTGTGGCACAGTGATATGTGGGACCCACTGGGAAGAGGACAGCTCAGAGCAGTGTGGTGGGGCCAGGCCAGGTGGGACAGCTTTCCTGAGGAGCTCAACCTTGGGCACGCCTTGGTGGCCAGCGCAGGGTTGTCCTGTTGAGCTCTGCACAGTAGTAGGTTGTCAGGGCAGCTTTGCCCCTGGGAGCCAGACCATTCCAACTGGCTTTGAGGGACCACAAATTCTTGCTGTGTCACAGCAAGGGAGCCTTCAGCCAGGTTTGTTTTTCCTTTGTGAGATGTGGGCCCTAGATAGACATCCAAGCATTTCCTCACTGCTGGCTGCCCCATCTGAGGCTCTTTGTTTAGGGACTGTGGTCCTGGGGCTCATTCAGTAAATCTGGAGGAGGAACTGTGGCTGTAGCTCTCTGAACTCTGATTTAGTCCAGGTTACTCAGACTGAGAATCCAGCCTTGCTGTTTCTTCAACAGGTGCCTCTTACTATTGTCTTCTCCATGTTCCTGCTAAGGCAATTTGTTTCTATGATGTGACCTAAGTACCAATTTTTACCAGTAGAAGTTGTACAGTTCTGAAACTCATCTGTCCTGAGATACCTGAGGTTCCCTTCAGAGTATTCAAATCCTGTGCAACTCACAAGCATGAATTCTGCACTTGAAAAAAAATGAATATATGTCTATATGATTACATTTTACAGTTGAAAAATTTGAATAGTGGGATTTCATTAGTAACCACAACACAATTCCATAACCTTGGATTTGCAGATGCCCAAACTTAAGCAGTGTAGAAAAGCGTTTGGGAGGATTGTTATATTGCAAGTCAGTGGCTGCAATTTCTCATTTTAGTCTTTTCTATGTTAGGCACTGGAGGGAACAGAAGCTAAAATGGATGAGTAAGTAAAATTTTGAGGTCTGTCTGGTTGGGCAGGAGTCACATTCTTGGTGCAATAAATAGATCCTTCCAGATCATGTTGTGCCAGCAGTGTTGGGGAAGCAATAACATGGGACTGGCCCAAGTTAATGATATATATTAGAGGAGATTATGCAGATATCATAATAAGGACATGTTTAGTAAAGCATCTATTGTCTGCATCTATCACCACAACATTCTGGTAAGTGTTGGGAAACATGGAAAGTGTGAAGTAGGAGGAGAAAAACTCGATCTGCATTTGTTGACTGCTTGTTGACAGCAACTAAGACATTTGCAGAATGCTTTAGAAATTCTTTAATTAATTGTTGGGATTGTTTATGCACGACCTATATAAAACCCATTCTGATCATGCTTCTGGCTGCCAGAGTGGGGAAGGATGTTACAGGGAAGGGGTGTGTTTGTGTGCATCTGCGAGTGAGTGTGTGTGTGAAGAACAAGGAGCCAAGATGCTTAGCACTAAAGCCTAATCCTGAAATAATTTAGGCTACAGAAGGATCTTCACAAAGGAAACAGAGATAGATTTTTGATGGTGGCAGGAGAAGGGCAGATGTCTTGGGAGGAGGCACCTATGACACCGTGAGCCAGGCTGGAGATCTGTGTCCTGATGAGCAAGTGTCACCTGCTGTGAGTCGGTACCCACAGCTCAGATGGATCCCGGCCAAAGCGTGGTGGCAGATGGGGTGTTTCCCTCCATGTGCAGGCTTGGGATAATGTCTACAGTTGGAGTCTGATTCAAACTTTGCTAAAGTTTGTGGAATGAAGCCAATCAGCCGTAAATCAAGGGCTTTAATGACTATTTATTTTTCTAACATTTGTATTGTAATTAAGCTGCCATTTTTTTAAAAACAAGATCTCCTCCCACCCCCCAAATTGCCATCAATCCTTCCAACAGGAGCACACTACAGTTTAATGTAAATTGGGACAAGGAGTGGGTGTGGAACCATGCCAACACAAATGCTCCTTTTTACAAGCATAGTCCTGAATGGAGGATAGAGCAGTTTTGTAAATTCTGTGTACTCCATTGCTGCTTAGGTTAAATTTTCAGGTTCAGTTCAGTTGTCCTGTCGCTTTTTGTCACTCTTGTGTAAATGAAATGGACTGTTTTGCTGTTGGTGTGTTGAGTGTTAGAACAAGCACAAACAAGAGCTTCTCTACTGCTTTTCAAACTCTATTTCAGTCCTGAAAAGGTGGCAGTTGTGTCATGATTTACAGCTCCTATTTGGTGTTTTTAATTGGGAATTTACACGACAATTTGTGGCTACATGATTATGTTAAGATTATCTTATAAAAGATCTAGGACAGTTGTTTGTGAAACCCTGGGGGCACATACCAACCTCCTTAGTTATCTAACCAACTGTTGTGCTCCTCAGTTAAAAGAGTGGGGCCATAAGAAGTGGTTTGATCTTCCTCTGGAAGGTTAAAGGTCGAATGACTCATAAATGAAGAAAGAGTGATTTAATCCAAGGAACCTGTGCTGTTATTGTAAAACAATATTCACCGGTGATGGTACACTGCTGTATAAATGACAAACTGCACAGCGATGGAAGTTGTTATTACATCATTGGAAACTTCACCTGCACTGCATTTATGACTCCATAAACATAGGTTTATTTAACAGCTGTGGGAACACCTATGGCCATTTTGTGTTAAAGGTCAGGAGTCCTAAATTTCAGTTTGCATGTTAGTTTTCATGGGCGAGGTTCGTAAAATATGATGACTAGCATTAAGTGATCAGAACATAACCAAAATGGAATACTGAGAAAAACATGTGCTAGCTAACACAACCATTTGTGCTGTGCTGTGTTCTCTCAAAGTACTTGGGAAGAATGTTTGTTTGCTGAGTGTTGCTCTGAAAACAGATCTGTATCACTGGTCACAATTCTGTTTCCCTCTCAATGGGAGCCTGTAATTGTACCTGCCACCAGACTCCAACAGAGGTTTGCCTTCTAGTATATTTTTAAAGGGGGGCAGTCAAGTCCAGCCCATTTCAGGACATGAATTAAAGGCAGTCATACATACAGCAGCTGCTCCTCAGTTCCTTTGCCAAACTAGATGATTAAAAATATTAATATTTATTCTTGAAGTTGCCATGTTAAACATTGGGCCAACTGGCTGACTGAGCAGCGAGCTATGTATTGCCAAGTGCACCAAATAAAGAAAAATTAAAGAGAAAATAATGTGTACTAGTGTAAATACTTTTAAAATGAGAGTGTGGTTTTATGCAGGTGGTGTCTCCTTGCAGTAGGTCCTCCATAGGAGCACGTGGCCACTGTGTAAAGGATAAGAAATAACTGCTGAGTGAATAATTCTTTTTCTTACTTTTGAAACATTTGAAAAGCTAAATTGGCTCTCCATTTGGAGGTTATATTGCATATGTGCTGTGGGAGAACAGGAATCTTTCTCTGGTTTGTGCAACATTGTTCTTTCTCAGCTCCTTTTCCTTGGCCTTGTCTAAGTCATGCCACACATGAATATCCGAGTACTCCTTTACATTCTCCACCCATGTTATTGCTTCAGGTGTTGTACTATTGCTCAGTGAATGGTAGCAGATTTTTAACAAATTTGCAACAGCAATCTAGACTACTGAAAGGATTATGACTAAACCAATAAATTACTGTTGTCTGCTTTCATCACATGACAGATTCCCATAACCTAGTCCAGTGTGGCTGAAGATTTTATGCTGATAAAGATTACTGGGTTTACTTACATTTTAGAAACTCCATTGTTCCATTAGATTCATAAACAATTGTTACTCAAAGATCAAACAGAGATAATTACTGTTTTTTTGCACTTCTAGAACACAGATGAGATGATTAGAAAAATCCAAAAAGATATGAAGCAACAGCGAAGCTTCTCTTAAGCAATGTCAAACATATCTTTCTTGTTCAACAGCATTTTGTATCTCCATCAATAATCTCGCCAATGGTCATATAATTAACTATGCTAATAATGCTTCTTTTAGTCTTTTTATTACTATTATTGCTGTGAACCTACTTAGGAGAGATCCACTGTAATTAGTAATTAATCTGATGATTGTGTTGCCCTATGCAAACGTGAGATGGAGCATGTTGATTTAACCACAGCAGCTTCAGTCTCTGCTCCACACGTTGTTGCTGCCGTGTGCCCCGATCTGGCACAGCCCTTCCTGCAGCCCTTGCTGCCCCTGCAGCTGCCCAGCCTGGGGTCTGCTGGGTCCCAGCTGCCTTCCTGGGGACAGAGTAGCCCATGTGTCACCTCATCAATCTTGCTTGGCTGCTGTCAGTGCCTGTGCTTTGAGAGCACCTCAGGGTGCCATTGTCACCTTGTTGCATACACAGTAAAGAGGAAAATGCAGCATTGTCTGACTTGGGCAGCAAGTACTTCTGTGAACTGCGTCCTTGAGTGTTTAATATGGAAGCATTTCCACTCAAGCTTGGTGTTTCACATGGAAGCCATTTCTTTCTCACTTTCTAGACATTGCCTTTGATTCTCTTCTCTTTAAATCCCTAAATTATCCTCATCTATTCACTCTTGTTTACTCTGGCAATCTCATAATGTTAACATTTGCCAACATCCTATTTTTTTTCCCCTAGCTTAGAATAGGAAACAAATGTGATAGTATTTATTGGCAAGTGGTGACGTCCTTGTGGCAATCATTGTGCTGAGAATTGAGAATTCCCATTCGAAAGTGATCTCTTTTTTTAATTATTGCTGCTGGCCCTTTAAAATTAAACTGCCACTAGTGGTTTTTTGGTGGGGAATATGTGGTAATGGAAATGAAAAAGTAAAATACCTTTTAAAGAGATACTGCAAGCCATGGCTTAAGCACCGAACCTTGGGAATCCCATCTTGCCTTGGCTACATCTCTTTATTATCCTTCCCTGTTGCAGCAATGCAGCAGTAGGTACTCAGTCTCAGCATGCATTGTAATTGTTCTCCTTGTTTTATAGCACAGTTGAAGGTTTCTGAAATTTGCTATTAGAAAATGATGTATTTGTGTGTTCCTAGCATAGCTCTTATCCTTCTCTAAACAAGAGGTAGAACAGAGCATTTGGCTCTGCCAAGAGCCCAGTGGACTGTGAGGTGGCTCTAAGGCATTATAAGTGCAGGAAAGTTATATTAACACTAACACAGTGAGCGGAAAAATTAGTTTTAAATGTTTTGTAACCACGTGTAAGTGTAAAACCTGAAGGTACAAATCAGATTTAGGGTAGATAATGATGTTCAGAGCTAAAATTCATAGAAAATGCATAAATATTTTTCTAACCAGAACCAGCAACATGGAGCCTAATCCCAGCTCCACTTAATCACCAAAATACCTGTCAAAAGTCTATTTATCCGGAGGTATTTGACACTTTTTAAGTGTCCCTAAATTATCTGTCTTAGCAACATACAACTCTGCTTGAGCTGTGCAAATACAGCAAAAGGTAGGGTTCTGGTGAAACCAGTATTTACACACTATCTCGGTGTTGGAAGTAATTAATCTTCAACTGTATGAGGCTCTTTGTGATGTAAAGCAAGTGCTGACACTTTTGTGTAAACATGAAGATTAGCATATTTACAAACTGGTAGATGTTACTTTGATCAGTGGCTGCTTGCACTGGAAAGGCATGCTGGCATGCGGGTTTGCTCTTCATGTGACAAAGACGTCTAATCCTTTTACACTATTCTCAGATCCATATTTAGAATTCTGACTTGTGTTTTCTATATCCACTTGAGCTCACTGTTTGGTTTGTTTAGCAGTGTTCATCCAGTCTTTATACTCGCCAGTGACTCATTCCAGTTTGTTTTCTTTGCAAAGCAAGCAGTAAAATTCCAAAGTAGTAAATGACCTGGGTGAAAAACCCTTAAACTCCTTTCGATTTAATTACTAAAGCAAATTGGAAACACTTGCAGTCAGGCTTTTTGATGGCCCATATAAAGATCTTCACTGTTTTCTTTCTTGCTTTTAAGTAAGTTAGTGTGAAAATTAGCCAACCAAGCTCCAGCCTAGTTCTAATGCTGTTATATCAAGACTTTTGTTTCTGTGTACATTTAAACTCATCTGGAAGACTTTAAAAGAGGCATCCTAGATACTTGTTTTTGTTCACTGTAACTTAATGGTAAACTGTAAACAATACATAATTCATTTTAGTGCAAATTATAGCTTTACATACTCTAAATTGGTTAGTGACAGGGGATCTTGTGGTAACAAGATAATGACCCGAGCAGGTTAGAACAGGCTGAGTCTTATCTTTTAGGAAGGGTGAAATAATGTTATGACATTGTCAGCATATTGTCTAACACGCTGGGATGCTAGCAGCTCGTTACTTATGTGCAACCCATCTGCCTGAGCAAACGATTGCAAGATTGGCCCTTCTGGGTGTACATGCGTTGGCAAGACCGAACACGCCCGGCGACCGCAGAGCAGCAGGAGAGACGTGCAGCTGAGGTGGGCCCACTCACGCTCGGGGAGGAAAGGTGAGACTGAATCTGGAGGGTGGGTGGAGTACTGCTGCCGTTCTCAGTGCTGGAGCTCCAACTGGAGCCCTCAGTTGGACACTGAAAGCAAATTTGCTCAGCCTACCTGTGGTCATTGGAAATGGGAGACATATCTGCTTGGTCTTGGAAGATTTCCTGCTTTCCTCTGGCAAACTGGAGCTTTGCCTCCATCCTCAGGCAAACCTGTCAGCTTGTCAAAGATGAGGAAACTCCTTCTCACCAATCTACTGTCTCTTAGAAAGTGTGTGGTTAATTCCAAGTTCTTTAGCCACTTGACCTGGCTCCTATCCCCACACTAAAATCTCCGATCTGATTGTAGGGCTCTGACTCAGTTTCCATTTGACAGCAGCTAGCTCCCAGGGATAAATGCACAATTCGGATATGCAGCTGCCACCACCCTACGGTTTGCCTTTATGGCACAACTGGAAAGACTAATCCAGCATTTTACCAGTGGTTTGAGCTAATACGCTTGTTTGTAAAGTTGAGATGCTGAGAGAATCCCCTTCTGCCCCACAGTACAGAGGTGTAATTGCTGTTGGAAGAGTGCAGCAGGTACCTGGTGGTGGCAACAGCTTCAATTATATAGGCTACAGCCTTGTTGTCTGCCTTGCTCAGAGCTGTAGGCTTTCTGTGCAAAATGAAAAGAACAATAAATCTCAGCCATCTTTCTACTGTCTTCCAAACTCATCATTTCATGTAGAAAGAACCCTACCAGCTTTCTAACCAAGCAGGACATCTGTGCTTACAGGGTTGGTCTGAAGCTCTTTAGTGGGCTATTAGACATTTTACTGTGTTAGAGAAACAGCTGTGAAAAATGCATAAGAGACACATATAATGATGCCTCGTGCCCTACATTCATTTTTCCAGGGCCGGTGTCCCATTGAGGGCAGGGTTAGTGTTTTCCCCTGGAAGTACTGCAATCTGTAGGCTTCAGTCACAACACATTTAGAGAAAGTTTAGTTGCTTGGAGCTTCCCCCTTTGTGTCTAACATATGAACAATAGCGACAGGATCTGTGTTTTGATTTCTTGTTAAGCAAAATAAGCAGGTGAAGTGCTCAGAAAAGAAACTGATACACTTTTCTTGCCTTGCTTGCAGAGCGTCACATGTATGTTAGATCTATTACTGATTAAAACTCTTGTTAAACCGAGGATCAAAAAGAAAGCTCGACACCTCATTTAGCGCTTTTCATGACTGGATTAGTCTAAATAGAACAACTTGTCTATATGGCAACAGCGCAGACACTTAATTTTAAAAATATTTTCCTATCTAGGCAGAGAAACTGTGAGAATATAAATAAGGAGGAAGAAAATGTTTTATTTGATTGCAGTTATGAAAATTGAAAAATTATTAGGTGAAATCTTGACCCCATCAAAGTCAACATAAGTTTTTCCGTGGTTTTCAGTGAAACTGAATGTGTTTTCTGTTGATATTTAAGGAAAAAAACCACAACAACTTTTGCAGGTTATATTGTTACTTATCTAAAATGGAATATCTGGTTGCACATTTATTAACTAATACTGTCTTAACAGAATCCTTCCCAAGTATATATTAATCTCTGTGGTTTACTAAAAGCTTTCAATATGTCTGGGTTGCTTTTAATTTAATAGACAGATTAGAAGACATGCTAGTTAATATGCTAAGCAAAATGGAATTTTGTTTGTTTTCCTCTCAATGCCATTATTTGTGTCTTCATTTTTTCCACATTGCAAGCGTTCGGAACTTTTGCAACATAAATGCACAAGCAGAAAAGGAAGAGTTTGCAGTCGGTGCTGGAATATAAGCCTGGATCCTTCAGGCTTTTTTAGTCTGATTCCCTCCTGCTTCCCCTGTGTGTTGCTGGATATGGGCAAAGGAAGAGCCCATCCCCAGGTTGCTGTCTGGGCTGTCTTGCAGACCCAAACAGACACTAATATGACGACAAGGAAGCAAGGTAGGCTCAGACCCTTGGGATTATAGTCTGACTAGGGGTTGAGAGTGTGGAGGAAACGTCTACAAAGGCTGCGAAAAGGGAATATAGTCTCAGGGCTACAGTGAAGCTGCGAAGCTGCAATAGTCCCGGATCACAGGATTTGGGTCTGGCAAGCTGATTATTCAGCTCTGCAACACTCAGAGCCCAACCATGAACATCATATGAACTTTGATGTTTTTAATGTTGTCCATGGCTGGGCTGTAGTCGACAGGACTGACCCTTTTATGCTCTCACAGGTCTTTTTTCTGACAGTTTTATGGGCATAAATAGATAAAAATCTTCATCTTAGGAAAAGCATATATTTAGGAATTTTAAGATACTAATTTCATGTTGCCCTAGAGCATTTTCTGCAAATGTTAGCATGCACATACTATTTCTGGTGATTAAAGCAGAGTATTTTTGACTTTAAAGTGGCATCTTCTGAATAAATGTGTCTTCAAATGATTTATGCATGCCATTAGGGTTTAGTGCTGGTAGTTGTCCTGGAAAGCCTGATCTGGTCTTTCAAGAGTTGCCTTAGCTTTATCAGTCCATTTACATGTGGTCATATTTCAGCCTCCAGGAGCTTTAAAATGTTTAGTACACAGAACACAAATTTAAGCCTGTGTTTGTTTTTATTGGTGGAACCTCTTTCCTTTCTTCAACATTCTCAAATGTTCCCTGGTTTAAGTAGAGTTATCTAAGGTAATCCACTCTTGCCCTTACCAGGGATATTCCACTTTGTTCATAAGCACATAACATAACTCTAGTCCCCAGTGATTTCATTGTGAAATTAAAACCCAGACACTCATCCAGATGTCTTAGAAGATAAGGGCAGGCCTAATCCGTATGTCACAGAAGACTTGAGGAGCAGGAATTCACCTATACATCATCACGTTGTTATTAGCCTGGACCACGGCAAGCCCAACACAAACATTTTCCACAGGGCTTGCATTCAGGCTTGGCAGTGTTAAGAAAATACCCTCCAGCAATGTGTTATTTTAGGCTGAAACAAAAGTAGACATGAATGGCAAGAGGAACAGAGAAGTATTGTTTTTATTTTCAATGTGAACCCATAACTTGTGTTAAATGAAAATCTAACCAACTAAGATGTAAATACCATCGTGTTTAAATGAGCTATCAAATATCAACACATTTATTTTGTGATGGAGCACTGATGCTTGTCTTAGGCACTGTGGGAAGGGCAATTTAGATAGTAGAAGCCAAAAGCTTTATCTGATTAAAACTGATATGATGATTGATTTTGACAGAGAGAAATCACTTCCACTGCAGAAAAAAATAAGGCAACAATAACATTGTGCATTCGTCATTAATATGAATGGTGGCACTGAAATCAGAAACAAAACATGAGCTTTTGAGAGAGGCAAAACTTTACCTCTATTTTTCACAGTTCTGCCACAGAAGTCAACCCCAAAACTGCCATAATTATTTTATAAAATCCATGGAAAACTCCTAAGGTAAGGGTGAGAATCCACCTTTCCAGGAGGTGACCCGGCCTGCACAGCCTCCCGTTTCTGTCTGTTCCTGCCCTCTCTTGCTGCTTCTCCATCTTGCCCTGGGAGCACTCCCAAAAGTGTGTAGAGGGATGCTCCAGGATAACAACAGGGCTGAGTTTGTGATTAAAGCATTAAACTGGGAGTTAGCTGGTTTGGATTCAGCTCCTGCCTGTGCCACAGATGTTCTGCATAGCTAGCCATGGCATGCTCTGTTTTTGACAAAATTCACCCCTGTGCTGAGAGCCAGGTAGAGGCATCCACTGCCTGGTGCTGGGAGACAAACAAGGCTTACCCACACTGGTTGAGCATTATACAAGTATATTTAGAAAACTCTAATGGCACGTAAGCTTTGTGGTGTCCTTCAGCAGAGAGCTGAACTTCTTGTTTATAGCCAGTGCCTCAGCGCTCCCTCCTACCAAGCAGGAAAACTGCAAGGTTTTTCTCATTAAGATTTGTGAAATACTGCTGTAATGTAAGGGACAGTTAAGGGCGTGTCTGTTAAAAGGAAAGTCTACAGCTTTCAAATGAGCTGTCCAGATTTTATGCGCCACAAGCATGAAGAAGTGCGCTGGAAAAATCTTCAGAAACAAAGAAAAAGCTGTATTAACAAATTCTGAGGGTTGTTTCATGCTATTTTGTTTTTTTCTCCCTCCCCCCACCCCCCCCCCCCCCCGTTTTTCTTTTTTTGATGAATATCAACAGTAAATTCATGCAAATGTATTTGTGAAAATCAAGACTAGAAGAAAGGGATCCAGGCAGGACAGAGAAACACTTTCTAAAATGGAATGTGGCTTTGATTTTTTTTGTTTTGGGAAGTGATCCAGGTTGCCCTAACAGAAAGCAGAGACACTTTGTGGCTGGGGTCTCTTTGTGCACAATGCAATGGCAAAGCAGTTCAAGACCAGTTCATCTGTGTGAAAATATGACCCTGTATGAGTCTAGAGGTCAATGAAACCACTGTTGATCTGCTCAGGGCATGCTGGTCACTGCTTTAGGGTCACTTTGATTTATGTGCTTGGATTTTCCACTTTCTGAAGAATAAAATATGGGTAACTGTCTCTTAGTTAACTCTCATTTGTTGCTGGCAGCATGCATTTTTTTTTTTTTCCAGAGATATGCATTACATGGAAAAGTCTGATTAATGTAAGGATAAAGTGACACCTTTATGAAAGATGAATCTACTGACAGAGATAATTTTTTTTTAGTTATCACTATGAGTAGACTCATCTTTCATAAAGGTGAAAACCATAGCTTTTGATTTCTTTTTTTTGTTTGTTTCTTTCAAGCAATATACAAGCTTCCCACCTCTCTCTGATATTTAAATATCTCTTTATTGTGGTTTAAGTGTTTAACAGGTTTTACAGATTTGCTTATGTGAAGGATGGAGTTGATGGTAACAGCATTTAATGGATGGGATAGTTGAGGCAGAGGCAGAATCAACTAAAAGAAATCTGCAGGAAACCAGAAAGTTAATAATTATTTACTTCCCTAACTCCTCCTATCTGACTTCAAAAGTAAAATGAATGGAAACTTTAAATGTGGTTTCTTAGTACAAAAAATAGCAACTGCTTCCCTGCTGAGATGTCTTGGAAGTGTTGCCACAGGTGGTCACCACTCCACAGATAATTTAACCTTCAATACCTCCTAAGTCTGGCAGGGACTTCCATGCCTTCATGATGACTCTGGGCACCAGGGCTGGAATGATTTCCTGCTCATTTCTCTGGCAGAAATTGGTACCAAATAACTTCCCACTTTACAGCTCAGCATGGTGAGAGAGGTGGAAATACAGGGCTCTGCAGGAGGAATCAGGATGCACACTTTGCCTCTGACACAAGGGAGATGGGACAAAATGTCATCTCAGATGACACTAAAAGTTTTTTTCCCTTGATTGCTTTGCATCATTAATTTCAGTGCAATTAACACAGGGGGCATCTGAGTCAATTTATCAGGATTTTTTTCTGCTTTTCTGTCAGACCTTCAACAGTTTTGGCTTCAGTGTCACTTACTTATTCCATGGGTGTAAACAGTCTTCCCTGTACTAGCTGCTATTCTAAGTACTTCTATCAACTGCTATTCTAGCACTTCTATCAAATCCCTAATTTGTCCTACAGGACTCTTTAACCCCTTGAAACTTAAAAAGTAAAAACTGTTAAAGAACTATTAAAGAAGGTTGCTGCCACCTGTTTTGCATGTGACTGCTGAGAGTTAGGACCAGACACTCATGAAGCCATGTAGCTTGGAGCTATTCACACAGTGCATCAGAAAGCCCATTTTTATTAATGCTGATGAAATTTTGCCTTGTTTTCCCCTCTGTCTCTGTGATTAAGTACATGTAAAATACACCCATGCTTTGACTTGCTTCATCTCATGGAGTTAGTTCAACTAAATTTGTGGCTACTAGGGAAAAATTGTGTAATTTATGGAGGGAAGAACAGGGTAAATACTGCAGAAGTGTAACATATTTTTTTGTTATTAATACCTTATTTCAGACAAACTGTTTAGTCAGGGTTGTATCTGCAGAAGTGTTCAGAAAGCGTGAAGGAGTGGTTGAGAAAATGTGAACAGTCACTCTGTTCAGATACATATACAATTTCTCTGAATCTTCCATTATTCAACCTACATATCAGCTTAGTAACAAAATTTGAACATAAGTAAAGAAACAACACATTTATGACTGTGCTCCAACTCCACCGTTGTATTTCTTGCACCATTTGTTTGGGAGTTTTACAAAACCCCAAAACACTGTGTTTTGTGTGGTCTACAAACAAAACACGGGGCTGGAGAGGCCACATTTATGAAATGTTCAGCTTGCCTCTCACTACTTGTTCCTTGGAATAACTGCTTCACAAGCTTTCTCCTTCAAGACATCCTAAAGGCTGTTTAATACTCTCTTAGTCGTCATTTCTGTCAGCACTCAGCACTGTGAAGAGTTGCTGAACTAAACCATATTAGCAGGTCTTTACAATTATTTGTAAATGTTGGGATACTCAGAAGATTATTGCACTGGTACATTGCCTTTGGTGCCTGAGGGAAGCACAAATTATATCTTATCTGCAGGAATAGCACTGAGGAGCCGTCTTATGAAATGCTGTGGTGCTCAACCCACTTCCAATCCCATCACTGGGATTGTCAGGGTACAATTTATATCAGTGAGCAGAATGGACAGAGCCTCTAACGTTGGAGTTTCGCATGAATCTAATGCATGGGAAATGGATTTTTTTCCTTAAGTGGATAAAAATATCTTCTCATCTGAAACCTTAAACTGATGACATTTCAGAATTCCATTTGGAGAGATGGAAAAATAGATGATCTGTGTTTTTTAAAACTCTTTCTGATAGCTGGTGCTTCTTGCCTATACAGTTTGTTGAAGTACTACTGACGCAAAGCATTTCAGACTTTTGGCTATATATCTGACTCCAGAAAGGTTTGTTTATAATTGTCTGTATTTAAGAAAAACTACTGTGTTCTGAAGCTTATTAGTTCAGAATGGTCAGGACTGGAACTTGAAAGTTAGGCTCCTAAAATTCAAAGAAGGGATCCAGTTTTCAAAAGCACTGAGCAACCTCTGAGTAGCATGGAAATTGTCTAGGATTTAAAACGCTGGGAAAAGGTCAGGCTGGTGTTTTGTAACCTAAATTTAAGCTCCTATGTACTAAAATGCCAAAGAAGAAATATCCCAAATCACAAACCAGTTCTTTAAAAAGAGACATAGTTTTATCAACTACTTATTTGTAGAGAGAAGGGAGTGGAGACAGGGAGAATCATTTCTTTGTGCAAATGCTGCTTAAAAAGAGGTCTCTTGAGTGGCAAAAGGGTTTTAATATGTGAGCTCCAATTTTCTGTCTATATTTGCTTGTGTATAGGGTTGCTTACTTGTACTTTACGATATATGAGGATGATGGTTTGTTCTCAGTTAGGGTAACAACTGTTACAATACAGAATCAGAGTGTAATTTGCAGTGGAAGTGACCTCAGCAGAATCGCTCCTTTTGGACTGCTCAGAGATTGATGCAGTGGGACCATAGAAAAATGGTGACTTCACGGCCTCCTGAGGGACCCAATGACCAGTCTGGATGGCCCCAGGGAATAAGAGACATATCCTAACAGGGCATGCTGGCTACCTTGGTTTCAGCTAGTGCTAATGCTCTCAGGTCCCTCTGCCTGCTTCCACCTGAGAGTCACCTCTGCTCAGCTGATGCAGTTACTGCCACAAGTCAAGTACTGACTTTTAGGACTGTTGTCCTCAGAAAGAGTGAATGACTTTTGTTTTTTCCATTAAAATCTTAGTAAAGTCATTGAGATACCAAAAGAAAATTTATATTAAAGGCATGGCCACATGCATTGATTTGTATTTCCGAAATCACACTAGCACAGGGTAATTTTCCATTCTCATGTCTAATGCTCTGGTTTCCCAGTGCTGGCTCCTGTGTGACATTAGGGCAGCTGCAGTAAGAGACCACTTTTTTTTTTTTTTTTTTTTTTTTTTTTTTTTTTTGAAAAGAAATAGAATAACACTGTCATCTCAACTGATATTTCCTCTCTCAGTAAAACAGGTCTGCTCTTTTAAGAAGTCTGGGTAAACTGCTACAGGGCAATAATAGCTGCTGTGATTTTGTAACTGGGGAAAGTTTCACTCATTGCAGCACTGTGACCTCAGTGAAATCAATGGTGTTGGATCAGGCTAGGAAAATGTTTGTTGCAATGATTTTAAAATGTCCAATAGATGTCTATGTGAAGGCTGGGGGCTGACCTTGTTTTCTGAAGCAAGTTTTTTGTTGTTTTCTGACTCTCTTCAGGAGAGGAACTGTAATAAACAGCACAGGTTCCTGAAATTTATTCAGAGGAAATATATATACTGATGTGCGTTAAAAAAAAGTAACATTTTTGTTTTTAAATGAAAGGCAGAGAGACAAAGGATGCTAATCCTAATGTTTTGGCTGCTCTGCAGATTTTATTGCACAATTTAAAGATGTGTTTCTTCTGTCTTTGTGGTGCTGGTTGCGTTGGTAAGGAAGAGACATGGAATTCACCCCAGGTGAAGCTATAAATGGGGCATGCTTATCCAGAAATGCCCTCCTTCCAAACAGAGTATACTTGCTTGGCCTATATTTACCCAGAAGAATTTGCCCAAATTTTCTGAACCAGAAGGAGATGGGTCACCCCAAGGCCAGGACTGAAGAGCAGCAGCCACCCCCTGACTGCGCGATTTTGCACGGGATGGCCCCGGACTGGCACTTGATCCCGTTGGATCATTTCTCGCCAGGTCCACAGGGTCTTTCCAGCCACAGTGGAATGGCTCTCATGTCCTGTTTAATTTTTGTCTCAGAATTGCTGAGTTTGCCCATTCAAGCTTTCTATGTTTGATGTTTCCTATAAACTCCCCAGCTCCTAGAGTCGTATGAGAAGCTTAGATATCACTAGAAGTTTTCAGTCTTCGTAGGGATAGAAAAAAGCTTCTGAGTGTGAATTTCAAGTGCAGACTTTGCAAATAAATACAATGAACGTTTGCATTTACTGAGCTTAAACATCTCCTGGTTTTCTAGGGCATCATTTCTGACTTCTGGCTACTGCAGGTTTGCAGCACTGCCACAGACTCTCTGTGCATTCAGGCTGCATTTATATTGCTTGCCTTGATACATTCCTGGGAGACTTATTTCTACTCTCTGTGCATTTAGCCTCAGCCTGGGCAAAGCAGGAGAATCTATTTTTAATTTTATGGTTTTTCTTTCCCCTTGCTTTAGCGTCAACCTTTCTACCTTTTATGACACTAATTTGGCTATTATTCTGAAAAACACATTCACTGTTGAGTATAATTATGGGTGATAAATTGTACAAATCACTCTGAATAAGTGTGTACAAATTGACACTGGGTGAACTGGATTAGTATTTTGACAGTAGCATGTAAAGAGTTACAAAGAAAAACTTAGAACATGCAATAATTTTGAATCTGTGTGCATTTCATGAATGTTTACTTTGCATATACTTTTTCTTTTAATTTTCTTCTGGTGTCGCACATATCTTACCTCCTCTTGAAAGGAGAATAGGACTTTAAAGCTTTCTGTGAATTTTAAAAACAAAAAGGTTTTTATTTCTATTGTGAAAGACCTTGGTTAGTGCTGTTATGGAAAGTAACAGGTGAATGAGGTTGATATCTGAAGGCCAATGATGTGAAATCCTACTAGATGCTTGTCAGTTTTGTCAGAGGACACAGTTTTACTGACTTCTACTTAAATTTTTAATTTCTGATTAATAGGAAGATATGTACTGATTTCTGGATTGTGGCCAAAAAATCTGAAGTCTTTTAAGTTATATTTTACAAGCTTTCTAAAAGAGAAAAAACAAGAACTCTTTTCTCCAACCAGGTAAATGTGTGACTATAATACTGGTAAAAGGATCTTTGAAGTGTTTTCCTTCCCATGCACAGAAGTCACTTAAGTATAAGGCATTAAAGAGCCACACCTGAGAGATTCAAGGCGATTTTTTTGTTTGTGCTTTGCTGGAATTTTTTTGTTTCAGGAGTGTTTGTCTAATAGTGCATGGTTGAAGTGACCCTCTTAAATCTACCATTAAAACTTGAAATGACACAAGCCTGAATCATGCAAGCAAAAGGCCATTGCCTTGAATTTGTGTGCAGAACACCCAGAAAATAGTTTCAATCACTAGATATGTTCCCAAATACTACAGGTGTGTCGTTGTAGACCACAGTCTGAACATGTCTCTTCTCTCCTACCTGACAGTAGACTCATATTGGAACAGGTCCAGTGCTTTAATGAATTACAAACCTGTAAAATATTTCTTTACCTCTGCCTATGATAACTGCTCTTTAACCTGGCTGTGAGACTAGGTACAAATAGGCACTTGGGGGCTGTTCATGGGCAAATATGCTGTGTGTGGAAACAGGGGCTGTGCCACGGAGCCAGTCACTGCACCCTGACCACGCACCGGGACGTGGTGCCAAAGGATGGGGAGAACCCCATGGCGGTGCTTGATGCCAAGCACGTGTGCAGGAGCTTCTTGCCAGAGCAGGTGGGCAAGAATAACCTCAAGTGGGAGCAGGGGAGAGGGCTCAGGCAGGGTCAGGCAGGGAAAGACGTTCCTGGCACTTCTCCTTCTGCGCTGCACAGGGAGAGCAGTGCCAAACAACACATGCCTGTTGGCATCTCCAATTACTTCTACTTGTGCAAGTCAGGAACCATTTCTCTGAAGCCAATGGCACCTCATTAACATTAAACTGATGTGAATAAAAGGCAACTGGGACATATATGTTTCCATACCTTTATACTGCTGTGTCTGATTCTACTTTTGTTCACACCGGTTTGATATTGATACATCTCCTCCGGCTTTCATGACATGAATCTGTGTTTAACCTGGGTCAGCAAGATCTCAATCAGCTTCATTTACTTCAAAAATATCTGCCTAGAGCTGTTGGGAAAGGATGGATCTGTGAGAGGAGAACAGAAGACGAGAGGTAAAAATAGGAAAGGGATCAAGAAAGAGCTCAAGGATGGAGCTTTACATTTCTTGTCTTTGTTTGCCTACAGTTTGTTACCTTTGTCAGTGAAAAATGAGTGAGATGAAAGAAGGGAATGTCTCTTGAGTTAGAGGTTGTCTTCGGGCTGAGTGAAGCCCTGCGGTAGAAGCATGTTAGTCCTCCCTCCTTTCCTCATTTCAGCTGTCCTGTGTGTTGGGGAAAAAAAAAAACTCCACACTTTTTTTTTTTTTTTTTTTTCAATACAAAATAGGAAAGAACTACAAGGAAACAGAGCAGAGTATTTTTTCCAGTTTGCCTTAGGGTTTCCTGGAATTTTTGCTACTGTACATTTATTTAAAGTAACCCTATCTGTTTAAATACATGCTGATCTTTGGTTGCTCTGAGATCAGAATCAGCCCCAAAGAATGCCTTTTGCTCGCAGTCATTTCTGTATTGTCAGTTCTTCCTCTGCACCCCCCGCCACGCTGACCTCCGGGGTATCAGGTGACAGCAGGATAAACTGCAACACATGTGGTCTGGGCAGGCAGCGAGTTATGATCCGAACTGATACAGAAACTGTGATCTGTTGTCAGTCTCCTCAAGGATGACAAAACAATCTGTTTCCAAATGAAGGTAGATGTAAGATAAATTCTGTGCCTGCTATTATATTTTTCTTGGCATTAACCAAGTGCTCTAACTGTTTTGTGGCTTTGTCACCACCAATTATGAACTAAAATAACATCATCTGCTGCAAAGTGCTGTGATCCAAAACTCCCATGTCTCTTTGCAGTGACATTGTGAATAAATAAAATCAGCTCCAATGATTCATTAATACTCGTTTAATAAGGCTTTGCAAAGTTATGTCAGACACTTGGAGAGGACGTTTGGAACTAAAAGCTCAATCCCTCAGTGTTTAACCCAGACAAACTGCCTCTTTAACTTTGCTGAAACAATATGTGCAGCAAAGGGTTTGCTAGAGCTCTGGAAAGTTTTTTGTTGTGAGCAATATTTAAAAATTTTGTGCAATTGTCATCATTATGTACCCCAAATGAAAACAAGTCTTTTGTAGTGAAACTTAGGACATTATGCAATAAACTGAAATTTATTGTTTAATTCTCCAACCAAACTATTGCATAGCAAATGGAATTAATTAAAATTTTTTGTTGGCTGTCTCAATTTCCCAGTAAACATATTTTTATTTGAGCAATGTGTGTATACAAAAAATTTTCAAGAAAAAATAAATAATTCAAGTAGAGCAACTTTGTTGGAAATTACATTGCAATTTTTTTTCCTTAAATGTAAGTTATATCAGACTCATTTGTTAGAACTGGTAAGATGCTTATAGCTTTTAAAAAAGGTAAAATCATTTAATTTTTTATTGTTTAGACTATATGTAAGCCATTGCTAATTAATACTGCTCTTTCTGGTGACTTTGCACCAGGCAAAGCAGGCAAACTCAAACAAACCAATTATAAATGTTTTTTCAATGTAAACTTTTAACAGTGTAGCCTAAGGGCTTGCTCAACATAAAAGTGCAATTTAGAAAACATAAGTTTTAACTAAGGTCAGGATATATCAGGCAATGATGGATGTACATATAAAAACATCTGACTGTGGAATGACAATGTTTCTTTCAAGACTAAGCAAAATGTTGGTGGCAGTGATAAGCAGAATGAAAAATAGCCTTGAATGAAGTGGCCAGAAGTTTTGGGTTTGGCATCTGGGTTATTGGTTTGTGCATTTTTTTTGAGTGCGTGTTGTTTTGGTTTTCTTCAGAGTTTTGCAAATCAGAGTTCCCTGGATGCTGCAAGCAGTAGAGTCTAAGTTTTAGACGTATATGCTACAACAGGCCTATTAGAAAGTATCAAACTTTTAAACACCATCAGCTGTCCTGGGTCTCAGGTAGAAATTAGCCCTCTTTTCTTCTGTCCCCAGCTGCTAGAGCAGGGCCCCTTGGCTGTGGGAGTGTGCCACACGTGCCCCTCTGCCTGCATGGGATGCAGCACTCGCTGCTGTCGCGGACACAGCTCGTCTGGCTCTGTTTTTCCAGCAACTAAATGGAAAACGTCACGGTCCCACGATGCAAAGCACTGTTCCAGAATATTCCAACACCAAAGGTTTAAGCTTGTTCACCGTTTTGGAGGAGCAGGTCTGGGGACAAGATCCCCATTTGAATAGCTGGTAGTTGACTGTTCCACGCTGTCTTTAGGACTCTTCATCCTAATCGTCTGTTTCCCAACAGCCTGAGTGAAGCTGGCACAGACTCACATCATGTGCTGTATCTAATTTGGTAGAAGCAGTCACATGCCCATAGTGCGATCTGTATCAGATTTGTATGGCTGACTCATCTGGTATCAATTCTGGTGGAGCGAAGGCTCCATAGCTGCAAATCCTCACGTGTTCCTGCAGCTCCCGCTCCCGTCTTGTAACCACTTATCACAGTTCTGCTGCAGCCCTGCTCCTCTGCCCCTTCCCCGACTCACCCGACACCTCTTCTGTAGCTCAGGAATATCTTTTCCAAGACACTTGTGTCCCCTTGTCCTGGACGCAGCAGTCCAGTAAGTCACACAAGCGTTGTAAATGATCTCTGAACCTCTCACTATTGCTGTACACAGCATAAGAAATCAGGGGTTATCAATGTATCCTTCTCCTTCGAGAAGTCCATAGCCTCTAGCCTCCTTTAACATGTGGTGTCTCCACAACCTCTTGAAAAGATGGCAGAGAATGTTGTTTCTTATAAAACTTCCTTGTCTTTTCAGCTGAAAACTGCTGTCCTGGTCATCAACACAGCACCCACCATGTCTGTGCCTGGCTCCTCCACTCACAGTGAGTAAGGAAAGACAGCCAAAGGCATAACCATGGTTTCACAAAATGTGCATGGAAAACAGAAATTGGAGCTGAGTCACAGGATTATCAGCCAAACTCTGACTGGGTTTGTCATTTTGTCCAAGCAAAAACTAATTTTGCCAATGAAGTTAAGGCTAATTAATTTTCTTTTTAATAAAAACACTACTTTCTTCTATACTTATTAGAATTAGTCTTACTGAGAAAATAGTGTATGTTCATAGCTATTGGTGAAACCTAATGGATGCTACTTGAAAAAAACAAAAAAATTATAGCTTAGTTGAATTAGAACCATTTATAACATCTGCAATCATACTTGTTTGTTCCCTGTTCTCATGAGCAAAGTCATTCCACTGGTGCGGTCTCCTCTCTTTATTTCTTGTCACCTATAATTACGTTGAAGGGATTAATAATCATGCATTTTATCCAGCGTCTCGGCTTGATGACAGGGCATTGTTTAATGAGAGCACAATCAGTATCCTGGCTCTTTGGGAGAGCCAAGGCACTGCTCGCAGTGGAAATCATTGAAAATAAACATGTGGAAGCTTAAGCGCTCTTTAATAACTCCTTTTGCTTATTTGGTTAGCAATTTTGATGATTTTGTCCGTTGTGTCTGGCTCTGCTGCTGCAGAGGCATGGTTATTTATGGTGCCAGAGGAGGTTATGATCTCCTTATATAAACTACGGGACTGAGGTAGAATATAGTAAGTTCTGAGTCATAGCAAGCGCTTTAGTTCTTCAGCTGTAATGCCATTAGATCAAGAATTGGCCGTTAGACTGTAATAGAATTAGGATACTGATTAGGATATTGGTGTGCCAAGTACCCAGAAAAGCTATGGATTTGTTACAGAGGCACGCTTTGTCCTGTCTGTAGTTTTTATTTCTACGTAGGTATTTAGCTTATATTAGCTATTGGCAAGATGATGTTACAAAGTGGCGCTGCCCATGTGTTGGAAGCAATTACTGGATTATTTCTTTCTTAGAGGTGCCGTGGGTTGATGTACAGAGCTTGGGACCACATGTGCTTGATTTGAAAGAAAGTATTTAAAAAGGTTTCTGCTGGGTAAGATGCAGCTTGCTTGCAGCATTGCAGTCCTTGAGTGTTACAATTTTTGCAGTGCTTGCAAAGCTTTTTAGGGAGTGCTTTCCTGCCTTTTGTACCTCAGAGGTGTCCTGGACTGCTTGCCCTACCAGGGAACATGGACAGTTTTCACAGGACCTCTGAGAAGGGCTCAGTCTGAGCAGAGAGCACTGGCTCAAACCCCACTTTTCCTGTTCTCTCCCTGACAGGAATCTGGAGAAGCTTGGCTTTGCAGTGTGTGATGGCTGCGGCATTTCCTGTGCCACAGCTCAACTGGGTCAGGGCAGAGAGGGAGAGTGTAAACTCCCAGCATGTAGCTCCTGGCTGGCAGCATCCTGTGCCTGCTGGAGGATCAACCTGGGGACCAGAGCTTTGTCATCAGCGAAGTGAAAGGTGAGAATCAGTGCAGGTGACAGACATTTGTCACCAGAGAAGTGAAATGTAACTATAAATTAGGAGAGAGCATGAGAGTGCCTGTTGACTTGTACTCAGGCAAATCCTCATAGATAACCAAAGCTCAGGGTACCAGCATGGGTGGTGGTCCAAGGCCATTGACGAGAAGGTACCACAGAATTAGTGCTTCAGTGCTCAGTCTTGTTGCACAGCTGTGGCACAGTGACACGCTGCTCTCAGCTTATTTTTGGGGAGCTGACTCAGGCAGTGAATACATCACCTGGTGTCAACCTTTCATTGGGTGGCAATCCTCTCCTGTTAATGCTTTGTGAAAGACACTGCACAAGGTTCCCCACACCTTATTAATGATGGAAGCAGTTTTCACTCAGAACTCCTTCACTACCCGGCACATCAGCAGGCAGCCTGGAACACACTCTGTCCTCTTGCTTTATATGAGTGATTCAGATTTTTGCATAATATATTTAATTTGTAACTTATGCATGTGGCAATTTGGAAGATATTTGAGTAGGACATTTCCTTTTCTTGTTACTGCTAGTGCTTGAAATGATGAAAACTCATTCTTCCTCGAGGGGAATACATGGGAAGGGTAGCCAAGTGCTCAGGCTGTGGGTGGTGGGACAGTGGGGGCCAGCAGTTTGTTCAATGAAAATATATATTAATGAGGAACACAAGGGAGGGATTTTTTTCCTCTTCTGCATCCACTTTATTTTTCAGTGACAGAAGCCACCTATGAAAGACAAGAGTAGTATTTTTTGAGCAGACTCCCTTTCTCCTTCAAAACCTTAATGTTACCAGTGGGCCAGCTTAGCTGGCTGTTTTACATGATTCCACAGGGTGTGCTGGGGAGGGGGAGTGGGCTGAGATGAGTTCTGCTGCTATCCTCCCAGAGGAGCAAAGGGTTCCTGCCCTCCTTACCTCCTTTGTTTTAAGGCAGATTTTTATATAACATTATTTATAATTTGTCTAGCATAATATTTATTTATTATGCTATATATTTTATGTTTAGAGAATTAAAAATTAATGCATCTGCTAAAATTATTGTGTAATTTTATTATACTCTCTATTATATTGTATATTATTTTGCATTTATAATTTTGATTTTGCTTTATTTTTTCAGATGGATGGAAGCTCAGAATATGAAGAAATACCAAGAAACAAATATCTAGGCCACCCACAGGAGTCGTTAGTCCATCAGTGACCTCACACTCTTTCAACAAGACTTGTTGACTCAAGAGTAGCCTAGGAGGGTTAGCTTAGATTCGCCCTTCATGCTCACACACACACACTTGCACACCCCCACAGAAGCAAAAGGGTGCCTGAAATCCAGGAAGCCCAGGAACAACTGGAGGCTGGAGCCAAGACCCAACCATCCCCTACCCCAGTGCCATCACTGTTTTGCAATGCTAGTTCATTACATCATCATACTTTTAGCCTGTCAACACCAGCCCATGTCTCCTCAGCCCTGCTGTCCTGACAACCTCTTGTCTTCCCTCTACTTGGTCCTCTGTGCTGGCTCAGTACCTTAACCCCGCTCTGCATCAGTGGTGCTTGTGTAACGCAAGGAAATGACCTGCAGAATGAATTCCCTAATGGCCCTCTCATTAATAGTTCTCGCTGCCAAGTGCTGTTTGCTTTTACTTTCAGAACTGTCTGTATCAATGATGAGTTCCTTCACTTGGAAATTATTTGGATAAAATATTGTTCTCATCTTGCTGACACAGAAGCAGCTCCGTTCTGGACTGGGTGGGAGAGATTCCCTGCAATGACTTCATGGAGAGGTGCAGTTTCTGGGAATAGCAGGATGTCCCATCAGGAGCATACCTTTGCCCAAGGGGGAGGGCTGTGTGGTGAAGGAGTTGTGGCAGAGCTTCTCAACAGCAATATTGCTTATTTCCTATATTCCACGCATGTGAGGGGCTAAAGTCTTGAGGAAAAAAATCAGTGCAAATTGAAGTTACCAATACATTTGGTCCAGGAGATCTCACAGGTTTTTGATCTTTGAGGAGATATATCTCTCTAGATGTTATGCAGAGGGGGGCACATGGGAGGGCACGATGACACCAGGCAAGACTGGGAGCAATGACCAGTGAAAGCAAATGCCAGACAACAGTTGTCTCTGCAGGATGCATCTGTGGGATGCTGAAAATTTCCATACCCTTCTGGCTGCCCTGCCTGAGATGATAAGTGCTTGAGTACTTCACAGCAAAAAAAGTCCTGGGAAAAGCAGAACTATTTCTTGTGATAAAGTCTGGCTGCACATTTTGGGAAGATGAGCTTGTCAGGGATGCTGCTGCACTCAGGCTGAACCTGTGGGAAGTGTGCCTGTTCCTAATAAATGTTGTGTGTATTTATGTGGCAGTCATTGTGCTTTGCAAGGAGGGAGTCACAGAAATAATTAGTTAAGAGCGTGAGGTTTTTGGCACAGATTCCCTTTCTCAAGTAGCTGTGATGTTCATATATAAGAAAAATTGATTTGGCATCTAGACAGGATTTCAGCACGCTCATGGTTATGGAAATCAGCTATGGGCATGGAGGAAATCTGTATATTGATTCATAAACTGACTTGATGACTTGTTCATGCTTTAATATTTTCATGGGCTTTTGCCCAAAATAAAATTGTCAGTAAGTACCACTTGACTGTGCTACAGTACCATCTAAAATGATGGGAAGAATGCAGGGAAGAAAAGATATTTCCTATTAGGCAGAAGACTTACTTTCTGTGCTAATTAATTTTTTCCTTATAGACTAGCATTTTTGTCACGGCCCTTGCTATTGCATTAAAATGGGTACATGTATAACACCCAGTGAAAAATGATTTCCCATGATAGCCCCCGAGTTTCATGGACACTTTTTATTTTGCAAGAGTTCAGGACATCCAGTCCTCCTACTCAAACACCATGTGCCAATGCTGCTGGATCTGCCATGGCTGTGTGTAGGTAACAGGATGGGAAACCCTTTACTTTGGTGTCGTGTGGTAGGACAAAAGCCAGCATGGACTGCTGACTCTTTTTCATTCCCAGGCTGGCATGGGCTGTGTTTAGTCAGCACCAGCACTGACCCAGGACTGCCTCGCAGAGAACACCCACTAATACCCTCAGTCCTCATGAACATATTTCTCTGCAGGTTTAAAATCTTAATCCCTGAATAACACCTCCGCCTGCCTCGTGGTTTTCTTTGGAGGCCTTCCAGTGTTGACCGATCCCGACCCTATTTGCCTTAAGCCATGTGGGCTCCAACTGGAGGCAGTGTGGCTGCTGGCCATTGTTGAAACGAGTGGAAACGATGTCATGTGTAATTTCATCTAAGATCCAGCAAGATAACAATATGTGACCAAATACTGATCTCATTTGTAACAGTATGCTTCCGCTGTGCCTTCAGAAGGAATCAATGGGTGTAATGTGAGTCACAACTCATATATTGTGCCATAGCAGAGGAGAATTTTCTCCATGAATAATGTCTCTTTTGGCAAGACACGGGAAAAAAAGCCTGGAGATCTATGTTATGTTGAAATGCATGCTTCAGGAAAGAGGCCTTACATGGAAAAGTACATTTTGAGGGTGTAGGTTGTTCCTTGTGGACTAAATCTTCCCTTATGACAGTTGGTTACTCATTTTCACAAAATTTCTGCAAGTTTTTTCTATGATTAGGGCATAGGATTAAAAGGTCTCTGGGGCCTTGTTTGACACTATTGTGTTTGGAACCTTACATACTAAAAGTACTCATGGAGAAACCAGGGAGCTGTCTCACGGTGTCTCAAGATGGGCTGCTAGAAACACAGAGAAAATTCCATACCCTCAGGAAGAGGCAACAAGGTTATTTTGTTGTTTGGTGGTTGGCTTCTTGCTGATTATTAAACAGCCTGCCAAACTTGGGCTTAATGAGTAATTTAAATGTAGTTTGAAGGCAGCCTTTGTTTCCTTCACCAGCTATTTTAAGAAAAATCCCTTAAAATTAATTGACTGACAAACTCTATAATTGATGCTGTCTATGTAGTATGCACTGGCCAAAACTGATGGGAGCACTGGCATCTTGGACGAGGCTGCTCTAAACCCTTCAGAGAACCTCTGCTTGCCCTCTCTTTTTGCTCTTGGGTAGGAGAGGGCATGTTTAGTTTTCTGCTTACTCTATCCCCTTTTGTACTTGTTCATTTGCTAGGTGCATAAAGGAGAGGAGGTCATTTGTGCACATGGGATAAAGAGGTATTATGAATTCTAAAGTGTTTGCTTTATTGGGAAGAGCACAGTGAGCAGGAGAGCGCAGGAACATAATGTGTGAATTTTTAATGAATGCTGTGCCAAGTGTTTGTGCACTTTTTTTTTTTCTACCTGTAGCAGCTCTATTCATTTGGGAGAGTACTGCGTACAAGATACTCTTTAGTAGTATGCTGGCTGCTGTTTAGTTTTAATAAATTAAATCCCTTATATCAATGTAATATTCTTTAGACAAGCACTTCCAAGGCAGATTAGAAATGAACTTAAGGGGATTAAAAGCTTCTCTTGCTAAAAACAATGTTTCAGATGGGAAATCCACTTATTTATGTCACTTTCAGTGGACTACATTTGTCTTTAATATGCTACTGCTAAAGACAGCAGTGCTTTGCCCATGACTGCAGCCTTTCTGCTCTGCTTTACATACACAGCAATATGTTTATTTTCTTCTGAACAGTAAGTCGCTTTGGGAAGGATTGATGGCTTCCCATAAACCTGCTAGCAACCATTTTCTCCTTATTTAGAGAAAACAAAAGATTTAATGGATCTGGCATTTTAAATAGCATCAGTCTCTTTGTAAAATCAGAAACTATGTGAACAGGAGGTATGAGCAGAGAGAAAAATCTGCTTTGATTTTCCCCTTGCTGCATTGTAGCAGGCTGAAAACATCAACTGGAAGGTTCTTGCTGTCTGTGAAATCCTGGACATCTTGAGAGCAGCCTGCTTTAGGTGATGTTAGCCCTGGTCTGTGCAGCAGTCTGAGGGGGAGGCACCAGCTCACATGCTGTTTCCTCTGACTCATACCAGGTTATCCATTTCTGTATTAAACACTTGCCCAAGTACATGGTCCAGTGGTGTGTCAGTCCCAGTGGTGGCCTCTGGCACCAACCCAAAATAACTTGATTTTAAATATTATAAAATATATAACAATATACACAACAATATATATATATAACAATATACATCTATGCATAATATGCAAAATAATGACATATATTATCTGCTAGATTTGGTGCACCACCTCTGGGCAATAGTGGAGGAGGCTCTCATGGGCATGAACAATGACAAAACTGAATATTCTGAGTATTTGCACAATTTTGAGACCATGTTTCAGTCCCACAGGAGACAATCTAGCACTCTTAACTTTCCTAGCATCCATGTTTGGCAATCTGAACTTTCAGTTCACCTCCTGGACTACAAAAATGCACAGTTTTGGAGTTTACTACTCACAACTGTGAATGCAATGAGTTCAAAGAAGGTACTAGGGCACAGCTGATCTCCCAAAAGGGTGAAAAAAGGGAGACCTCCTCTTGAGCCTCCTTGCAAAGCTGCTGGAAAGAGGAAACTAGAGAGCCTTTTAGGACAATTTGGTTTTGCCTTTTCATAAATGACTTAAAAGTCTTTGGTCTACAGTGAGGACAGAAGAAATGATCAGAGTAAAATGAAAAATGGAAGAAATATGTGAAATGAATGTTTTAATTGGATCAAGGCCTTTCAGTCTATTTATTATTGCCATTTGCATGTGAGACTATGAAACTGCAGTGCTTGCTCCTTACATGTCAGCTCCAAGAGCTCAGCTATGGTTTGCAGATCTGTCATTATTCAATTGCACCACAGATAGCTTGGGCAGAGAGGTTCCACCCCACAGGAAATAAAGTTTGTCTTGGTGACTCTGTCCCTGACACAGTGCTGGATTCTGTTATTTTAGGCGTACCTCCCCCCATAATTATTTTAAACAGTTTCACAATTTCTAGTCCATCATATTTCATTATACAGTGAAGTATTATTTATTTAAATGGTTTTTGAAGTAATTTATTTCCTGGTACCTGGTTAAAACAAGATCATTTCCCTTAATGCCTTCAGGCCATTGATACTCTTGGATCCACTGTCCAGCCTCGTTCAGTCTTCACCCAGTGTCCCCTTTCCTCACCCAGAAGCTGACATTCAGATTGAATTATAGTGCATCTGATCAAGCAAGGGATACATTTTGAAAGCAAAGCTCAAAGATTGAGTTGCATGACTCCCCAGGTATTCAAAAGAGCCCTACAGAGAGGCTTTGTATTAACCTTGTATTCCTGGGATTGAATAAGAATAGGCTGGTAAGCAGAATTGAATAGGCTGGTAAGCAGAAATTAAACCACCATCTTTATTTTTAACTATTTTGTTCTGTTTTTCACTCCTTTGCCTGAAAACACGTTTTTTGCTAGTCCTAGCATTTATCAGATATCTAAATCATTGTATATTGTACATGATAACAAGATCTGACTGAAATTTCACCAGTTTCATTAAAGTGGAGAGGGTAATTTTCTGCACAGTAATGATGGTCTCTTCTCTTACTGTAGCCATTATGTGTGCTCTGGTCATAACACCCGAGGATAAAATTTATATACATTGCCATACAACTTTTCTGAAAAAGAAAACAAAAATATTGTTCTAGAAAAAAAAAATAATGAGGATCAGGGATGGAATTTCACTGAGAAATGTGGTGTAAAAATGCTTCCCATTTTAAATTAAGCTTTCAATGGCAAGTGCTTGGCTTTCAGCAACTCATCTGAAACCCTTTTAATTGAAGTTCCATGAAAATCTGGGGAGTTCAGCTCAAGTTCACCTCCAAAATCCATCCTGATTTCATTAAAGATCTGATCTTTCTTTATTTGCCAATAAAATTTATATATAAATGTGTGTGAGTGTGTATAAATCAGTATCTGCTAGATAACTTGTTTTGTGTTGTGAGTTTGGTTTTTTTTTTTAAAGGAACAGTTTCCCTTTTTTTGGATGAAGGATGAACTCTGCTCTGTGCATGCACTGAGAGCTGGAACAAGCAATCCATGGGAGATCTTTCCCACTCCCCAACCCAGGATGGGATTTGGAGGGCACGACACACTTGTTGCTTCCCTCATCTGACTTGTGTTTGGTATTGGTTGTGCCAATCTCATCATCATCCCTCCATGGCCTGGCTGAGGACAGTGTAGGGTTTCCTTGGTGTTTGTGTTAACACAGTGCAAACACCATGATCAGCATGAACTGAGGATTGAGCTTGCCTTGCTCAGGCTTAGGGTGTTGTCATGTTATTTGCATGTTACTATTTTCTGTTCCTTTCTTCTAAGACCCAATAATGGTCTTGATTATTCAAAAGGAAGGGTCTTGCTCAGGATTTATATCTGGACAGTGATTTCACCTTCCTCTCCGCCCCCCCCTTTTCATCTTCATTTGTTTTCCAGCTGCAGTGGCCATATATGCCTGTAACTAACTGAGTTTATACCAAGGCATATTATCTCTAAATCAGTAAAACAATAAGACATCTTTAAAAAGTATATCCTTAGATCAGAGGTTTTCAACTCAGCTACAGGGTCTTTTCAAAGCCGTGTGAGGTTGGAGACATTAATTTTGCCCCTTGTGGGCAGAAAACAGTGTTCCCATTTCCTTCCAAATCAGCTCTGTTCTGTAGATTCCCAGGGGACCAAGAGGAAGGGTTCCTGGGAATTGCTGGCGTTGCTACTTTTATTTTGTGTGAGACTCCAGATGAAAATGTGTTGAAAACAGTGTAAATCCTGAATTCCCCAAGGCAGAGAGTTGTGATATACCCGAGTCCTGTGTCAGTCCAATGTGTAGCAGTGTGCCAATGACTATAACTTGGGTACCTGTTTCTCACTTTCATCCCACTACTGGAGTAATAATTGATGTCAGGTTCCTTTATTTTAATCAATTATTTTATTCCATTACCATTGCAACTATTACCTCTTCCACAAGGCACTTCACAAGCTCTGCATGTTGCTATTCTGCAGTTTCAGTGAATCAGATCTCAGTGTTTCTGATCAGGGTCCAGCTGGAACCACACATCTTTGTTTCATGTATTTAATATACTCAAAATGCACTAAATGACAGTTTATAATATCATTATCAACAGTTAAAGACATTATAACTTCAAGAAATGAAAAGAAAGTGCAGCCATATGTGGAAATGCTTTATTTTGTGCACTTTTAACCCTCACAATAGTTCAGCTGCAAAAATGGGGATAGCAATGAGAGGCAGGGAGAAAATCATATGTCTGCAAAATCATTTTTCAGCTTTCTGTCCACTGCTGTCATGAAAGAGCACTGAGCTATTTGGATGGTAAATAACAACCAAGGACTAATTTATTTTTCTTCATAAAATTATTTCTAGAATTGGATTCAAATGTGTTCCTTATTACACGGTTTGATAATTCAGTGATGCTTTCCCCCCATAACATACGAGCTGATTTAAACCTTCACTCCAAACAGCCTCAGGCTTATTAAGAACAGTGTGGACTGAGTATGGATTAGGTTTAAAAGTAATAAAAAAGTAGACCTGTTGGTTAGGTGAAAAATTCACTATCAGATTCCTGAGTGCAGCTTTCTTTTCATGTGCAAACTGCATTAAATGAGGCATTTAATTCAACAAATCCATAGTTCTGATCCACCAGAAATAGAGACTGGGTTAGTTCAATTTGTAACAAACGATCTCCATATGATCAAAGTCCTGAGAGCTGATTCCAACATACTGCTTAAATTAGTCTAACACCGAAGTGTTTGGCTCTGGGACAATATTTGGAATGTCTTACCAGAAGAAAAATTCCTCTGCACACATGGTTCCAATATCTGGGAATGCCAACCTTGCTTTTTAATGGGCTGACAGGGAGCCTCCGTGCTAACTTTCTGACTCCAAAAAGTTCTTGTGCTGTCACCCGCAAACCAGCTTGGATAATTTTTCCTTGGCTTCCTTATTAAAGCCTGAATGAAGGGATTGTGTGGCTTTCTTAATGTCACTTGGTCTGCTTGCCATAAATTCAAGCACTCATGATGAAAGCTCCACTTATATTTCGCTGGGAAATGGAATCAAGGAGAATGCACCCTCGTTCACAATAAATAACTAAAGTTGAGTTATTAAGTGTATTTCATATACCGGTGCCTTATTACATCAGCAGTTTAGATAATGGCTTCTTAAAAATACTCCTCCGCTGAAATGTATGACGAGCGAGTTGCACATAGGATCCCTATGCACAAAACCCAAGCAGGCAGCTAGAGCAATAACTTAAGACTGTATTAACAAATATCAAATATTTACATTTTTACATGCTGCTGTCTGTTTAGATTAAGCAACCATAGCAATAACAGCAGTCAGCAGCGAGGGCTGTATTTGCTCGATCCTTGCCAGGGAATTCTCAGCTGAGATTGTTTGTTTGCTTTGTGCAGTGAAGACTCGAGCTGTTTACACTGTAGCTCCAGTTTTAGAGAGTGCTAATTATGCTCCACTGCTGAACCCCTTTCCTTCTCAGGATCTGCTGTTCTGCAAAAATACTTTACATTGGTCTCAAGGAAAGCAATCTGACTCACTGCAGGCAACAAAGGGTGCCCCAGTGCCTTATAACTTTTTTTTTAATGTGGTAAGAGTGGCTAAATGGAAGTTCATGCCTTTACTTGCTTGCCTCTTTTTCTTTTTTTTTTTTTTTTTTGAAAGTATGGACAACAGTTTCAAAGTCCTTGGCTGAATTTCCTCTCACAATTTTACTGCTTTTTATGAAACTTCGTAATGTGAAATGGGCTGATGTAATTCAGCTAGAGGGGTATGTAGCATCTCTCTTTCTCTTTACATATATTAAACATGCATATCATTTCATAACCTTCTCCCCAGTTATTGTATGTGCAGTGGGATGTAATAAATTGAGGCTCACCCAGGAACAGGCAGAGCTGACAGTGAGTAAATGCCCCGATTAGCATGTTATTGTTATAACTTTGCAGTTCCTTCCTGATTAGTTAAAATATATGTTGCATGGCTAAGAGACTATTTTTAAATCTGTGCTAAGCATTGCTCAATACTTTATGGGCGAAAAAGGCAGGATGAAAGATGAAAGGTTGGCATTCAGAAATTCAGCAAAACCACTGTTTTCATGGTAACTATGCTGAACAGGTGGCTAAGTAAGCCAATTAAACAGACTTTAAGAACAAATTATGATAGTAATTCATTGTCTGGGATCATTGAAATGCACTGCGTGGAATCTGTTACCCAGAGCGGCCTGAATAATGAAAACCTATTTTTATATAATTTTATTGTTTTCCTACCATAATGAGTTCAAAGGATCTCACTTTTTTTTTTTTTTTTTTTTTTTTTTTTTTTAAACCTTAAGGATGGATAAAGGGGGAGAGAGGAAATTTTCCAGAATTTTTTAAAAAGGATGTGATCCAATTAAAAAACCCAAATTATTAACAAGTAAGACCATTTCCAACAAAACAGATGTAGGGGTCTCACTGCAGTTTTGTCCAAGAATATGGAGGACAATGCTCCAAACCTGCATGAGCTGATTCAGCCCTCTCAGCATCAACTCTTTCACCTCGTTGGCATAGCTTGAAAGTTCACACAGGTCCTGACAACTTTGGGCCTGTAACTAGTAGTGTCCAGTTCAAATAATCTCCTCTGCATGGTCTTGCCCAGTAATACGGTGGAGTTGATTAAAAAACACACCGAACAATACTCTCTCTCTATATATATATATAAACCCCATATATATGTATTTATATTAAGAGGATGGTAATAGTATATTTCTGTTTAGATACGAGACAGAAAAGGGTTCTCCAGAATGATTTCAGGCCATTGTATAGCAACAGCTCCAAGTGGTCACATAGGGCTGCATTTGAACCGCTGACCTAGGAACAAAATAAATTACGTGTAGGCTGAGGTATGGAGATGGTGAGTGACAGAAGAATAGTGCTCAGAAATGGTGTTCAAGAGATTCTGTATTCATTTAAGCAGTGTAACTGTTTAGCCAATTTATTCATTTGACAAGTTCCTTTCTAACCATCCTAATTCACCATTTAGCCTAAGATGGCCTTCATTAGTTTATTAGATATTCATCGAAAGAGATTTTAGCATAAATACAGTTCCAGAGAGGATTACCGCCCAGGGAATCTATTCTTTTAACCTACTTATTCGGCTATCAAGTATTTGTTGAAAAGGACTCGTATTTGCTTAGTCTCTTAATGAAGTCTAGAAAAGCTTTTCTGCAAAGGGAATATTGTTTTGTCAAAATTAGCTTACTTAAATAGCTTTCAAAGCATTCGAAGAACAAAGATTTCAAAGCCACAGCTCCAGCCTAATATTTACTTTTTACACTGTACAGTAGTTTAGACTTGCCAGAAAAAGTGCACTTGTGCTTTTTTTGTTTTGTTTTGTTTAAATTTCTCTGCTTCTAGTTGTGAGATATATATGTCATTTCTAGGGGTATGGAACTAATTGAGGAATATGTCCTGCCCTTGTTGAGGTGAACAGGGCAGATAAATAAAAACTCCATTGGACATAAATCTCCTCCACTAACATCAAAGAAACAGGATCCTGCTAAGTGTATTTGTATAATGCAGTAATTTATGCAAAAAGCAGCTTTTGTCAGCAATGCAACAAAGCAGCTTTGATAAATGTCCCCTAATTTATTGTCATGTATCTCAAATCAAAGTAAAACATTTACAGCCTGCATACTGAAGGAACCCAGGCCCAGGGTACTTAAAGGGTTTCTCTCCCTTTCCATCTCCCCCCCCTTTTTTTTAGAAAAAAAAAGTACAAAAAGCTAAGTTGGGCAAGAGGTTAAAAAGGATCTCTTTTGAATGCTAAGTACTTTATACAAATTATGGGTAAAAAATAATAATGAATCTACTTAAAGAATGACAGAAAAGCCTGTACAAATTCAGATTAAAAAATCCGCTTAGCTTTTCTCTTATGGGTGGTGTCTGACGAATCATAATGTGGATGCTAATTATGTTTTACAGTGACAATTGCAGTTTCTCATGTTTTGAAGGAATAAAATGGTGACTACAGACAGTGGCTGTTTGCAGTCAGGTCTTCTCTTCCCATCTCACCTATGGATTCTCCTGAGCAGCCATCTTTCAGATACATGACACATTCTGGAAATCAGCTGAAGTGTGAATTGTTGGGGAGAACTTTCATTACTGACTTCGGCAGGAAAATCACACCCTGGAAGATGACAAGGCCAGCACTGCCAGGAGCTCCATTCCCACATGAAGCTGATGGTACTTCTGTAGTGCAGAAGCATGTTGACTTTTCTTCCTACTTCTTGGGATAATTATTAGACCGACTGGTTTGACATAGCCAAGCAGACTGCTTGGTCTTTCAGTGCACAAAAGTTGTACAAAAGACCATTTAAAAAAAAAAAAAAAGATATCATGAATGGATATGGGCACTAATATAGGCTGTCCAGAGAAGCTGTGGCTGCCCCATCCATGAAAGTGTTCAAGATCACATCAGATGGAGCTCTGAGCAATCTGGTCTAGTGGAAAATATTCCTGCCCAAGGCAGGGTGGTTAGAACTAGGTGATCTTAAAGGTCTCTTCCAAAACAAGCCATTCAGTGACTCTCTGGCTGCTAAGGCTTGACATGATGGTGTTGATGGCATTGGCAGCACGCCCTGGCACGAGCAAGCATGTGGGAGCCACTGTGTCATGGCCAGTGGTTCACCCTGTCACCCCGCTGGATGTTCCCCCAGGAGCATGTCTCCAGACAGATGGTCTGCCTCCAGCTGAGCACTGGGGTCTACAGGGCCCTCTCTGAGGAGATTAGAAGAGAAAAATCAGCATCAAACGTGCTACTCACCCCACAGGGCTGCTGCTGGGGCTGGAGGGAAGGCCAGACCAGGGAAGGACTGAAATCAGTAGGCTGGAGGGACAATCATGTCATGCCTATTGATCAGATGGTAAATGAAAAGTACATGGGTTTTTCTGTCACCCACAATGTCTTTCAGTTAAAAAGACCAAATGTGATATGGCTCCTCTTTGGGCCCCTTTGATATTTTGGGGGGGCGATAAATTAAGTTCTGTTTCAGCCAAGATCTAGCACGGCTCCACATGTCAGTTTGCTTCAGAAGTGGGCAGCATTTCTGTGCTTTTTACTTGGAAAACTCTGTTTATAATAAAACAAACATACAGCTTCAGGAGTACAATATCCTTTGAGAGGAGTTGTTTCAAAGTGTTTTACAACCCATCTGGTAGACTGACTCTAACCATTAGGCATGTTCTTTGGAGAAAATGCCTTATTCACACAGATAGTAGTATGGTTCTGGTATTGCAAACCAGAAGAATGAAACTTTGCAAAGCCAGGCCTGCTGCACCATAAAACAGAGACATGGAGTTCACTGAGAAAGTGAAAAGGAGCAGTTGTCAAAAAAAAAAAAAAAAAAAAAGGTTTCATTTTCTTTCATTTTCTTTGTATAAAAGTTCTGCCTGCTGGGACTAAGTCTGCCTCTTCCAGCACCAGCTCGCCTCTTGGAAGAGCATAAGTCATCTGTACTATGGAGCATTTCACTGTAATTTCTTATGCATGTCTCTCTTTGTTGCTGTTGTCATTAACACACATTAAGGTTATAAGTTAACAAATAATGATTTAAGTTAATATCCTAATTGCTAGGTTTATAATTAAAATTTTGCATAAATATTTTGCAGCTAAAGTCAGTGAAATGAGAGCTGTTTATGTCAAAACCATCACAAAAATCACTTAGCAAAGCTAATCATCACAAGGAGCACTCCATTTGAATGTGTAAGGCTCAAGGAGCTGTGTCCAAGAACAGGTTGTTTTTCAGAAAAAAGAGCAACCTCTCCTCCCAAAAAACACAATTAACCCCATGGAAGACTTCATCATCATCATCATCATCATAGGGCCAAGCAGAATGTGGCACAGCAGTGGCAGGACCAAAGCAAGAGCCCAAGCAGGTATGTGATGTGTGTAGGTATACATATGTGTGTACACATACATATACGTGTGCATAGTAAATCTTGTCTCTATACGTACATTTATGCATATAGACACATGCACCCCATATGTATACATACCACATGGACATCATCTGTGTGTGTTTATATTTTTATATACACATATATATACAATTACATGTATATCTTTATATACATATATATATATATATATTTATACACACACTTGTATAAAAGTGCCTGTATATATACACATATGGCATATGTAGCTATGAAGCGTCTCTACCAAGACTAAGTTATAAAATGTGGCTGCCTCACTGGGTGCCCCTGTGCACTGGTAGGAGAGGAGTTGTGAGCAGAGATCAGTGGGTGCCAGGGATGGAGATGTGGTCACCCTGGAGGAACCCACACACAGAGGATGAAACCATTGTGAGGATGAGAGAGTAAGATTTCTCAAAGGAGAATATCACCAGCAGCACTGGAGGCAGCTGAGTGGGGTCTGATGGGGTAGCCTGACCTGTTGGGAAGGGGTTCTCAAGCCTTCCATTGGGGATGCCAGACAAATCCCTGTGCTTCATGGGATGTATCGCATTTCAGATACCGCTAATTAATCTAACGCGTGAAAAATCATGTAAACCCAGAGCTTGACAAACATACACAAACAGTGAAAGGTTTTGAGGGACGTGATCTAAATGCTGATGTTCTGTGGGCAGGAGGACACTAAATACGAAAAAGCAAACCATTAAACAAGATCTTTTTTGTTCAAGTTCGAAATAAGAGCAATATACTTGAAGATCATGAAAAAATCCTTGGCTGTTTTAACTTAAGAATAGTCAGAAAGGGAAGAGGTCTCTCCCACTGGTTGGGCGTGCAGATGACATGGTGGAGAGACCTTGGTGCTGCTGGGGAGCTGCCAGCACAGCCATACCATCACTTCAGGTCTTCACGTGACACAAAGTACTGGCTACACAAGCATCACCAGCATCACACAGGTGGGAAAGGCTGAAGATCAAGGTAAACCCTAAAGGCCACTCGCCATAGGTGACTTTCCTAACCTCAGCTCCACTGCTCAGCTCTTCTGGTAGCAGATGGAAACAGAGGCAGAAGGAAGATGGGTGAACATAAAGAATAAAATGAGAAATATACCCATGGGAGAGCTGAGAGTTATGGCAAGGCCCAACACTTGATTTATCAGCATCTGGTAGTTTAACTGATCACCTTACACTTCTCACCATCTATGATGTAATTTAAGATGCTCAGCTCATGCCCTATGCATGCACACCCTGCAGCCCACAGTGAGTTCTGCATAGAAGATCTGATGGGGCTGTTTGGTTATAACATCTGGTCAGGGTTCATATAAATTAGTGAGGTCAAAGGAAAGCCCTTAAGATTAAATTTAAAATGGAATTAGGAAGAAAAGAGACACGGTCAGCAGAGCTCTTAAGCAAGTATTTAATGTTAAAAGTATATTGTCCTACAGACAGTGGTGCACTGCTCAGGTGCTGGTGTGCTCCCCTGATGTGGAGGTGAGTGGTGGCAAGGGCCTGGCATTCTGCAGCCGGGGGACTCACACCTTCTTGTCAATGTATGCTGCCTCTGGCTTTCAAAATAGGCTTTTTTGTCTTGCTTGTTACAGTAATAAACTTTGCATTTCTGAGCAGAGCATCTGATTGCTGCACTTCTGTTGTCACTGCATCAGAGCCCCCAGCCACAGCCACATCCTGCCCTAAAGTGTGCAGACTTGTCTGTGTGCTCACTTGTGCTTCATCTTCAGAAGGGGGTGTTGCTGGAGTGCCATCAGAAGCTTATATGGTTTGAATTTTGAATGGAAAAAGGGGTCTAACACTGTGAAAGCAGAAGTCTTCCTTTAATACACTATTTCCTTAAATTTTTGAGTAAGTGAAATCAAGAAACTTTCCCCTGTCCTGTGTTTCTTTTTGATACCAATAAAAGGTTTCCAGACCCAGTTAGCAATCACTCACATTCTCCTTCTCCTTAGTACACCAACAAAAAGGCAAATTTTTACATTGCTTGCTAACATTACAGGGAGGCAGGTGTGTTTTGCAAAGTTAAATTAGCAGCAAAACTTGAAATATAAATCCATATATTAATCAGATAAGTTGCAGGCTATCCATTCAGCAGGAAAAGCCTCCCCAGGGTGTGCTGGTACAGCCTGCAGGGACACCTGGGGGACAGAGGGGACAGTAGGTGCCATGGGCAGGCAGCTGCCTGCACCACCCATGCCTGGCCAGGGTCACTTAAAATAATGTCAGTGACTGGAGCTTGTGAAGAAATAATGTTATCCCAATACTTTCAAAGCAGAGACAGCTGTGAGTAGCTGTTAAATAGACACAAACAAGAGCTTGGTCCAAAATATGCATGTTCAACATAGTGCTTTATATATAAGTTGTGCTACAAGACCGCAAAAATGAAGAAACCAAAACATATTAATTATTTGAAATAGAAACACTCCCCTTTTGAAGGCAGGCACCCTTTTTAGATATCTTCTTTCAGCGTCACATTGATTTTTTAAATCTCTGAAGTCCCTTTATCTCAGTGCACTTATTTTATGAGAGTTACATTTTGACACATGGTTTTGGTTTATCATGTAATGCTTCAATAAGTAAATGCAAATTACCAATAATGATCTTTTTAATTTGAAACATAACTTGACCAAAACCAAACTTTTCAAGCAAATAAATGGAAAGAGATTTTTTTTTTAAGTTTGTCTTATTTCACAGATTAGTTTTCAGTGCCTGACACACACGTTTCAAAAAAGTACACTTTTAATGTGAGTAGGACAAATACTCAATCTTGGAATGTGTCATTAAAACCACATGGATTTTAAATTCTTGTTCTTATACAGAAAATTACATTAACAGATTCTGACCCCAAGACTAAGCCAAGTTACATGTATTAAAGGCCCAGCATCTCTTCTCTGATCCACAGGGCTGTTCCTGCATACTTACTAAATAAATGCAGCCTACTGATGTAATAGCATCCTGCATATGTCTCGTATTAATGGTATTTTCCTAATAGTAATAGCATTAAAAGCCTGCCTACTTTGCTATTGAGTTACCCTATTTAGGATAATTTGCGCAGAAAGTCTATGCTTGAGCATGTGAACAAGCATATCATTTTATAACACTTAACTTAAAATATCAAAATCAAAGCAAGCTGCCAGTTTGATTCCAGAATCAGTATTTTTCCATTAAAAAAAAAAAAAAAAGAAAAAGAAAAAAATCGGTTGTGTTTCTTGAATAATTTATTGTCTATATTTTTGTTGTATTTTCCATGTGGAATTGATGAAGAAAAAGTACTCTTTTTTCTAAAGGAAGTTTGGAAGAGTGAAAATTCACACATGGAAAACAAATGAGCATCGGGAAACACTCCTCGTAGCTAATGGCTACTTGGTATGTCGCCAGAATTCATACAGATCCTTAAAATCAAGTAAATTATGCCCGCAGTGATAGCTCCCTTTTGCTGGAGTCCCACAACAACCACCAAATGGTGGAGCGAAGCTGAACTGCCAAGTTTCATTTTTCACCTCCCGATTCCTTTCAATTAAGTAGATTCGTTTGCTGCAGAAGGGCCTATGCATATTTTATAGCCCCAGCCCCTCTCTCAGGTGCGCTCACAGCGCCCCGGCTGCACCCCGGCAGTGCCCGGGCACGCGTGTCCCTGCGCCATCCGCGCTTCCGAAGGCAGGGATTATCCATACCGCTGTGCTGAGTCAAAAAAGAAAGGAATGGCAGAGGTGAAAGCAATCAAGCACATGCATCTTCTTCAAACAGCCTGCTAAAGGTAAATGGAGAGAATAGGAGCTTTCAAAGGAATATACAAAAAAGAAGTGTTGCTCTCCTGCTCTGTTCTTGTGATAAGAGATCACACACTTCAAATGCCTTATTGAACTCAAGGTTAAGGAACCTGCACTCATCACACAGCAGATTAAATAACTGGTGAATTATGTGCTAGAAAAATTAGGATGGATTACACAAATATCTGTTAAGGCTATGATAAATATTTATAAACAATCTTCCTTGCAGAACATGTCTCTGTCATTCATTTCACTGCAATGAAAAACCTGGAACAATGGAACTAATGACTACATTGTTCCAAAGTTAAGTAGTATATCTAATAAGGAAAATAATCAAATGAGCCAAATTCTTTATGAACACAACAGTGAAGCAATTAAAATAAATGTGATTTTCCAGATCAAAACTTCTGGCTGTTAATTGCTATATGGCACCTATCCTAGTCATATGAGTTTCCCTTGCAGCTGTTTTTATTTCATGATACATTTTGAAATCCCAGGAGCCTAGTCCTGGGATCTGCCGTACAGACAGTTAGCCTGAAAACCAGGATGCTTATCAAGTGTTTATAATCTGGGTAGATGAACTCTCAAGACAGACCTCTGAGAACAAGCACTTTCTTGCCATTTGCATTTTGTTTGCAATGTGTTTCCAATGAAGATAATTTATTGATGCATACTTCTGGGGCTGGAGCACGGGGTTTGCTGCCATATGCAGGCAAGCTCAGGATGGTGAGGGCTGGGGAGCAGGAGCTGTTCCTGCCTCCCCAGCACTTGGGGCTGGGGCCACAACAGGCATGGGGGCTATGATACACTTAATACAGACATAATTCAGTGTGTTTCTTATTTTCCATGGCCTCTAACTCTCTGTATCTGATGGTTTCTCTTGGTCTTTTTTTTTTTTTTCTTTTTTTTTTTTTCTTTTTTTTTTTTTCAGTTTCTGGCATTTATGGGTGTCCAAATTTAGGAGCAATGGGGCAGGAAGGCTACGGCCTCTGTAGGGGCAACAAGCCTATTTAAAGCACAACACATTACCCCCCGAGCTAAAAGCGCACACTGGAAAACTGGCATATTCCAGCCAAAAGCCAAAGCTGTATTTTGGTATCTGTGGGTTATTAATGAGATTAAAGAACTCAGTTACAGGGAATGACAAATGCAGTTTGTCCAACATTAAGCAGATATTGGCATCCTTAGGTGCAGCTCGGGAGTCAGTGAACTCAGCTATTGAACAAGCCAAAGCCATGAGCAATATGATATTGATTAGACAATGGGTATTGTACTTACCCACGTAGTTTTATTGGGTGAGTCTCCATGCAATGTGTTTTTATTTGGGAAACTTAGGGAAGATAATTAAAAATGTTGTAAGGAGAGGCTAGAAGCCTTCTTTTTAGTGCTTCTCTTTTTAAAGGCTACAGATGTCTTGTCTTCTTCCTTTAAGACTGCATATGCTCCCTTCCCACCTTCCAAAAGATCAAGGGTAATAATAATAACAATAATAATATGGTATCCTGGAATTTTTCTACATGCCTCAGGAGAACTTTAATATTTTCCAGGAACTGTTTTCTGACAACAGCCGCCTCTTCTACTTTCGTTATGCCCTGCTTGCATTTCCAGTGCTGCTGGGGCTAAGTTAACGTGGAGTCTTTGAGCATGGGGCCTTTGCTGTAGAAAACACTTCTTTTGCTAACCAAAACCATGCAGTGTTCAGCCATTCTGCACTGTCAGGAACTTCCCCTCTTCTGTGCCCTCCATGCAATTCCTGCTTTCTCTTTGCCATTGCCAAGCAGTGCTAAGTGCCAGCATTCAGTTTTGCTTTGCAGATAATAGGAGGTGGTAAAAACTTGAGCTTTAGCTCAGGTTAGCCTCACTTCAAACTGTGGTGCTGGGCAGTACCTGTTAGGTCAGTGTGGATCCAAGAGTTTCCTGTGTGAATTTTGGGCCACAGCCTGCCTGGACTGGCAGGGCAATAGCCAGGGCTCTCCCAACTCTGGGAAAAAAGCTTAGGGCAGGATTCCAGGTAGCCTGAAAACCAAATTAAAAAACTTCCATGGCGGAGGCCAACGGAATGCTTCAGTTATTAATCTTTACATTCTTCTTACTTCTGGATCTCAACTGGAAGAGCTCACCCACTGCCACAATCCACGATCCTCTTGGAGAATGGAAAGCAGAGATGTAGCATCCCTGGAGAAAAGTTCCTCTTTTGCTCTTTTTCCCATCATTTGCATACCCTTTCTCTGTGGGCTTTTCTTTTTCTTTTTTTTTTTCTTTTAATCCCACAGCACTATCATGTTTGCCAGCCCCAACATCACGTTCCTCTCTTTCATCAGAAGATTGACTCATAGCATCTTTCAATTTGGACTCGCTTTTTTTTCCTGTGGGACTTTGGCCCAAACAACACAACACACAAAGCATCTGCCCAGACTTGACACACAGTGAGGCATCGCCCAGCATGGGGGTGAACCAGGACCTATATTTTCACCATCTACTTTGCCCCAGGGAATTTTACTGTACTGAGACTATTGTACCTGAGTTTAGGTGTGACAGCTTAGCATTTCCCCTCCCTCTGTGAGGGACTGCTGCTCTCTCACTCTCCAGTCTTCTGGGCATGGGACAGTTAATTCTTTCTCTCCAGCCTGGTCCATGCCTGATGTTCTGAAACTGCTGCCAGCTCCAGTTCCCATTCGTGAAGCTGCTTCTCACAGCAACTGCTGCTCCCTCTGCTCCTGAACCTGATGCTCTCCAGCTCCAGGCTCTGCAAGGAGAGGCATGGGGCAGGAGATGTGGAGTGCCCAGAGGAGCGGTGTGGGTGAGTGGCTTCTGGACCCACACTCAGAGCAGCTTCTCCATCTGCACCAGGGCACGGGAATACAAAATGGCACCAAGTCGTACTTCTCATTACATGTGGGCAAACTTGGCTAAAGCACAAGTGCAAAAGCTCATCTTTCTTCAGCTGCTTGTAATTCATGCTTGAGCAAGAACATTATTTGGGGCTTAAGTCAGATTCCTCTAAGTAGGTCACAATTCTTCTAGACACAAATTCTTGCTTCTGACTTCTCAGGAACATGGATTCTCAGTCTCTCCTGATTTGTGTAACACCTCAGGTGCCCTCTTATCAGATTTATCAGCTCATCAAATGAATCCACAAAACAGTTACTAACTTGCTGCCTGACAGGGTTCAGACTTGGAAAAGTTCCTCTGCTTTGGTTGGCAGCCATTTCTCTGGCTGATTTGCATGGCTGATTTTTCCCATTTTAGTGATGTTCCTCTGTTAGCTCTGTAGCCAGGTAAAAGGATGCAACCTGCATCTCCTATGGTTAGTGCATCAATGAGAGGACAAGAGGCTGCAGAGATGGCCAGGAAACTCCAGTCCATATGGGGCTTGCTTTCTGAAACAGATGTAGTGCAGTCCACGCTATAAAACAGAATTAATTTTAGTGGTACAGAGATTGATTCCCCAAATCATGACAGCATGTGTTAGATATTAGTCCTATTCTTCTGTACAGCACTATGAAGGGTTCAGACACACCCAGTGATATAATGAGGGAGATAAAATAATGCAATGAGATATAGGGTAGAAGATACTACTGCACAGTACAATATAATACAATACAAGGATGGCATATTGTGTACAAGGATGGTCAGGGTATGAATTTAAGACATTTCTGCATGAGAGAATTTCTGAGTCTTCGCCAGCTCACTCTCCTGTTGTTGAAAATCACCATGATTTGCTTGTTTCAAGCTCAAAGAAAGAAAGAGAGAGGAAGAGAGAAGTTTTAGCCCCCTCAGTGGAGGGATGAATATCACCTTTAAAAACGCTGGTGGGAAAAATGAACCGTTTGGACACTGTATGTCTCATTAGAGAGATGTGGAGGTGGAGACTTACAGGTAAATATGGTTTTTACCGGAGTTGTCTGCCAGGGGAGAGTATCCATAGGGGTGGGGAGCTCTCACTAGAAGATAGATGTTTGGACATTTACCTGCATCACAGTCCCAGATGTTTCTTATTCCTCAATTGCTACCTTGGAGTGCAGTGGTAAAAAGCTGGTGCTGGATCACGGCTTGTTTCTGTGGTCACCTTTGTATGCCTGAAATGTGCTGTCATTTTACAATGGAATACAGGATGCCTGCTGGCTTTTCTGTTTAATTTTTTGTTTCTGTGAAGCTATTTTTCACTTCCTCTTCTAAAAACAAACAAAATGTTAAATGTCTAATTAAATAGACCGTTGGAAATGCCGAATAGAAAGGTTGAGCACGTGAACTTCTGTGAAGCAAATACCTTTGTTTCCAAACAGTCTACTGATAGCAAATATTTATTGACAGTTTCCTTCCACAGGGGCGTTAACAATTATAGTCTGCTAGTACGTACACTGTGAGTACTTTCAGATTTTGAACAGAACATCTGTTGGTCAAAGATGAAAAAAACCTTGAAAAAAAATATATTTTTCCAGGGTTATGAATCTAATAGCATCACAAATTATTGCTACGAAAACATTTCAAAAGCCTGAACTTGCACTTATGGAAAAAGGAACACAGATAGAGGAAACAGATAAATATGCGTTGTGTTAGTAGGCTTTGTTTTCTGAAATGATATATTGTTCCGGAGAAGCAGTTAACAAACAAATTACTGTCTGTGTCCAATACAGCCAGATCTTTGGTTCCACCGAACAGATGTTGAGGTGAAGCAGATTAAAGCGTAATTCACAATAGGGCTGTACCACAGGAAAGGTGCCCTAAGTTTATCTATTGTTAAATAATATAATTTATCGTCTTGGAGGGCTACAGAGCAATTTCTGTTCCTTTTCTACTTTTTGAACAAAGATTTATAACATAGATAATCCCCAATTTTAGATACTTGCTGCAGGTTATATTTGAAAGAATTTCCCAAAAGACTGATAACCCTCTTTTTTTCCCTTAACCACAGTCGAACCAGTGAACTAATATGATGCCTGCTTCAAATAAATGTATTTGCTGCCTCTGTGCATGATAAGTTTTCATTTAGTCTATGATCAGCTGACAGTATGCAAGTTTGCAGATACCAGTAATTGAATACAGATAACCTTGGTTGTTGACCTATGCAGAGCCATGACAGTCTAGTTTCCATTGTTTCTGTTTTTGCTAGTTGACACAAAACTGATGTGGGCTGAATTTATATATTAGCCCTCCATTATAGTGGGAATTGCTTATCGTTATGGATGGATATTGCAAGAAGTTTCTATTTATTTAACCTAATAAGAAGGCAAAAAGGAACTTGATTGGGCCAACTCAGGAACAGATTTAACCCTTAGCAATCTGGTTAGTTTCTGCACAGATAGCAGGGCATAGAAAGGACATCTGCCTTATTTCTATATTTTACTAACAGGTTTTATTTTTGTTTGGAGGGATTATTTTTTTTTTCCTAGCAAACAATGCCACGAAATACTGAGGAGCTGTTTGAAACGGAGAGTTGCAAAGGAGCCAA
>NW_020955242.1:481697-496697 GCF_003031625.1 Empidonax traillii | reverse complement strand
CCCCGGTGCCATCAATACTGATGACCTTTTATCTGTTCATCTGTAGAGGAGGCGAGCACAGGGCCACCTGTGGTCACCATGGAAACGGCGGGATTTGCTGACTATATTCTTTTCCTTGATGCATGTTAAAGACTATTGGCAAGCAGAGGGACACCTGAGCCAAGGTGAGCTGATTAGAGGGTCTTGAACTAGTTGAGATAACTCTTAAATTTTAATCAGCGCACTTTCTTATTTGCTGCCAAAAAAAAAATCAGATGACAAATAAATGCAAGTTCAGTGCATGCATGGCTGAAATTCAGCCATGGCCACAAACTTTGCCAATGGTACACGCAGCAGAAAAAAAATATTTATTACCTTTAGTATGTCATAATAAGTCTGTTTTTCTCATGCCAAAATCTGGTTTGAGCTAGGTTGAAAGGTAAGAAAAGGTATCAAAAGGAAATTAATGCTTACTGATAGGTACCAAGGCAAAGATGATCTCAGTAATGTAACACAAAATGTCACCAGAGACACAGGGTGAACCTGATTTGCCTTTTGCTTCTTGAGCCACTTTATCTGGAAGCTGATGGAAGCCGATGGAAGCCTCTGCAATCAATTACCACCAGTGCCTTTCCAAAGGGAGTGGTGATGGGGGAGGTTCTGCCCTGTCCCTGGGACCTGCAGCCAAGCCCAGGGGATGACATGGATTTTGCAGGTCAGCCAGTGGGTGCAGGGGCACAAACTCCAGGATAGTTCTGACACACAGAAAGGGTTGTTTGACAAGCTCAGTGTGCTCTGCCAGGGGTTATTCTGCTACATAAAATAGGCCTCTTTTAGTTATGTTTAATGTTTCCATACTTTCCTGTGTTAAGATAGGACAAAACTGTGGTGTGGGGTCACCTGGAGCCCAGAGCTCAAAGCTCAGGGGCTCAACAAATGAAAGGTTAGAGCTCAGGTTTTTGGCAACAACACATAGTTACCAATAAACCAACATCAAAACCCCCCCAGTCTGGTTTTTCGGTCCACCTCTAATGCACCAATCCATAAGAAATCCCTTGCTATAATCATAAAAAGTCAAGAAACAGGATAGTAAATAAAAGTGAAGGCAAACTAACCCCTTATCACTACACAAAACAAATCTGCAATGTATTAGCCTAATAAAACCAAATGTTTTGGGTGGATGTTGCATTTTTCTAGTGAACAGTAGAACAGCAAAAATGCAGTTTGCAGGTAAAGAAAATTAGTTACCTAATCAGATGACTTTGAACAGAAAGGGAGACACAGAGGAACTGAGAAAGTGTGTGTAAAATAGGAAAAGATATAGAAAAATACTTCACCTATATTTTGAAGAGATATTGATGTTTTAAAATGACCTAATATTTATAATTACCCTTCATCCTATACAGATCTCTATAGGTATGCCTCTGTCATTCTTATGAATGCATCTGAACAAGATGAACAGCTCAACGCTTCTCCTCAAGGTGAGGTGAGAAAGAGGTGGGTGCAAAGCACCTGGGGCAGAGCTGTGGGCAGCTCCAGGTGCCTCAGCCTGAACACCTCATGTGATGGCCCCAGACAGAGCCAGGAGCACCAGTGGGGTATTGCCCACTGCGGTCTCTCCCTCTCCAGCTCTCCAGGCAGGCTGGGCAGGCCATTGCCCCAGTAAGTGAGCACCTATTCCCTGTGTCTAAGAATGATGACATAGGGGAGGATGAAGAGAAGGAGGGGTGGGGAAGAGATGTAACATGTCCAGCCTAGAGATTAAATTTGGTGCAATCTCCAGCCCTGACCTCCTAATTCTACATCGTGTCTTTCCTTGCACCTCGTTACTCACTGGGCTGTCAAATCTGGACTCCAGCCTGCTAGATTAAGGACTGCAAGTTTATTTAAAAGGAAACAAAACAAAAACACACCAGTTTTCCTCATTACTGGCAGCCATCAGGATGGCTCGCTCAGTAGGACCACACAGGGAGCAGAGGCAGTGGCATGCTGACAATTAGCTCGCCCATCAGCACGGGCTGGGAGCACCGCAGGGCTTGGATGCTGTGGAGCATTTTTCAGCACTAACAAGGAGCTGGGCTATCTTTGCTAAAGCACAGTTTTATAGTCTGCCACTGTCCCAAATCCTCCCAGAGACAAGCCCTGTTCCCAGGTTGCCTCTTGCCTGGGGGCTACGGGGGAGAGAAGGTGGTGCACATGGCTGCATGGTGGTATCTGCAGGGATGCACACCTGCACCCTGCTGGGGGTGGTCACCCATTGTGTGGTGCCTGAGGGTCCAGTCAGGGTGCAGGAGAGGCCCAGCCACCTGATGCTGCCCTGAGACATGAGGGCAAGGAACAAGCCTCCTGGGCTGTGGCTGATGGTCTTGGTGTGGGACAGGTGGCTCCAGTCCAAAGAGACTGGGATAGGATTTTATTTTCCAACTGCTTCATTGCAAGGACCTAACAGGCTGTTTTTGGGTGTCTGGCTGTATTTTGCATTCTTTTTTCCAGACTTGAGTTGATGGGTATTGCCCAGAAGAACAATTTTCTCCTGAACAAAAATGGGGAAATTCTTACGTGTAAAATCCATCTCAGCTGTGACCCGTAAAGGACCTCATGCTGCTGATACTATGTCAGGCAATCAAGTTACACAATCCAACTGAACAAAAATAACAGATGCAGTTAGTTTAACTCACTAAAAATGTTTAAACCTGCTAAGGGACTTATAACATTTAGAGTCACCTTTGAAATCAGAATGTGTGAAAAATGCCGTTTTGGCATGGAAATATTTGAACACATTCAAAACCCACCATGTAGGCAGTGGTGGGACTGTATGATGAATCATTTGCAGATACATGGACATGAAACCGTTAGCATGGAAAGGCACACATTCAGGTTTAAATGTGGAATACTGGGCATAAGTAAAATCCCTGTTTCAAATGTGGGTGTTGGTCCCAGACAGTGCTGCCCAGGAGGCAGAAAGGTGGGTGCACATCAGCCAATCTCTATTCTGGTGATTAGGCTCACATGTGCCCACTCAAATAACCCAAACCCCCACAAAAAGAATGCCAGAGACTTTAGGAATGCCCCTCTGCCCGGTTGCCTGGAGAAGATGAAAGCACTGAGCAGATTCAGGGTAAATCAAATGACTATTTGGATGCATTACTTAGACTAAGTTGCTGTATCTTATTCTGTGACTAGGTAGGGAATGTCATATCACTGAGGAGAAGAAAATACTATTTAACTATCTCTGCTTCTAAGTTTAACTGTGGACAACTCCCAACCTACACTTAGGGAGTGAGGTCCTCAAGGTGTACAAACACTGAGCAAAGATTAGTGCGCGTGCACACACACACACACAAACACACAAGCATTCCTTTGTATAAATATATGTTAAAAAGGTGTCTCAGCACACAGCTGACCTTGTCTATAAGGATCAGGCAGATTTGGGTACCTACCTCTGGTTGATACTGAACACAAAATATGATTCTACATGTGCATATAAAGCAAAGCCTAATTTTTCTCAGGGAAGTCTTATGTCTTTTCCCCCCATGCAGTTCAAACCCAGCTCACTGACTGGCTGGGCTGCTGCTGCAGTTGCTCAGACTCTTGCATGCCTTCAGGCTTTCATTCCAGGAGCATGTCTGGTGCCAGAGGGTTTTGGCAACAGTTATAATGTGAATGATTATTTCCACTGAGGAAACCATTGGTGATAACAGTGATGTGAAGGTGTGTGGTGTAAACCACAGCTTACTGAGGGCATTAGACCATGGGGGTATGCAAAGACAGGCTCTAGGTGCTGCTAGGGAAGAAGCTGCTCTGCAAATGAAATAATGGCATGTTAGTAGAGAAGTGAATATGCTAAACAGAGTTAACACCCAAGCTGCCTTGTGAATAAAATGTTTCCAGACATGGCCTGAGCTAGGTGTTCATTCAGCTAATGGAAAGATTACACCCCTCTGTCTAACCTACCTGATGTATTCACCAAGCATCACTGTGAAAGGAGACACGTTTTGGACACTTCTGTTGCCCAGTTGCCTAATACTAATGTGGACATTATAAGCCCAAGAAGTATTTAAGTTGCTGTGATCTTAAATTTTATTTTCTTACCCAGCTGCCCAAGCCAGCTTACATGCTGATCAGTATCTGCTGCAGCCTGGGAATAATCTGGCCCCAGCTCCTTGGGCAGGGAAGTAAATCCTTACTGACATCAATGAACTGAAAAATTCTGAGGCCTGGCAGTGACAAAGGGAATAGTGAATGAAAGCAGTATTTCCTTATATTGATCTACCTCTCCTGCTCATCTGCTAATAACATTGGCTGTTTAGCCTCTGTAATAAGCTGTGAGAGGTGCTTACACTGGCACTAGCTTTCCAGTTCTCCCAGTACGCAGGAAATGAGAAACCCCCAAATAAAGGAGCTGGCTAGAACCACATAAAACTTAATATTTTAAAGTTCCCAATTTAATTACTTGTCTGAGATATTGACATCTCGATTTTATGTCCAAGAGTTTCTTCACATGACATTTAAAGAGCCCGCAATCCAATCTACCGGATACAGGGGAACACATGGGAAGGCAACCCTCCTATAGCCCTGTTCTGGAGATTCCTCTATATGGGGAACCCAGGGAGACATCACTGCCTTTGTCTCAGCTCTGTGTTCCTTGCCATTTGAAGGACATTGGAGTTTAATCTGCTTTTTATATTTCCACCTTTACTGGTATTTCTGAAGGTTGTATTGTGTATCACTGGGGGTGGTAGTGCATGCCCATTTTATCCCAAAAGTAAATCTTATTTGTTAAGTTACCAGTAGAAATGTGGTACATTTTAAAGATATGAGACTGCTGCTGAGGAACACCTACATACAGGATGATTCCACAGACTGGAGAGGGTGCAGGTGGATGAAAAGTGGTACTACAAAGCTTTATAAGATCAAGAGTGTCAGGGAAATAATTATTGGGAACAAAAACTTAAGAACTCAATGCATGTAATGCAAGTGAAACTGTGGAATTTAATGCCCTTGGATGTTGTGGATATCAAAAGTATGTGAGGCCTTAAAAGTTGATTATGCAAAGTAAAGAATGGGGAGGTGTGGGAAAATCTATCAGGGAGTATAAAATGCAATCAGGATACCAGCTCTAGCTCAGGTAATTGGAGCTGCTGCATGGAGAAAGCTAGGAAGGTTTGCTATGGAAGCAGCAGTATCTAGACACCCTTTTCTGCTCTCTTTCTTAAGTGTCTGTGAAAAAGGAGCAACACCTTCCCTAGACAGACCATTTACTCTGGTCATTGTACAGCTCTTCCCATGTACAGTGTAGCTCAGATTCAGTTTTTAAAAAATAATTAAATAAATCAGAAAAATACATGTACATACCTTATTAAAAGCTTCTGTGCCGGGTCTTCTGACAAGCACAGACATGTGCCTGTCCTGAGTGAGAAGCTGATGTTAAGCTTGAAAGGGAGCTGCATTATGCCTTTTAGCGTGAGATCCTTCCATAGGGATCCTTAATGCTTATAACGAGACAAGTTGGTCTTTGCTGAAGGAGAAAACAGGCCAACAAGTTAGGGGACATTTTCTTTGGAAGATTCTAAGTTTAATTTCTTTCAGTTTGATACAAAATAGAAAAGACATCAAGACTAAATGTCTAGCCCTTGCAGTTCTATCCTCCTGTTCCAGCTCAGAGGCTGCAGTGCCTTGGCCACAGGTCCCTGTGCAAGTCTGGTAGAGCTGCTCAGCTTGAAATGTTCTAAATACTCTCAAGAAGAATAAATGGACCCTGATTCTCAGACCCCACAGGTGACTGGGTGAGTTCATTTAAATGAATCTTACTTAAGTTATACTAATTTTAAGAGCTTTTGCAAACTGGTCACAGACATGCAAATTTTATGAATAGAAAACCATTAAACCCAATACCAAAAGACAGAGCCCAGCCAGCCAAAACTAGAGGTCACTACATAAAACCTACACCCCCATGCTCATATTTTATCTTTTTGCAGTTTGCTGGTGTAATAGGAGGGTCCTATGAGAAAGTAAGAAGGTTGCCTCCTTCCTTTTCATACACAGGGTAAGATAATGGTCAACAAATGTTATTAGGGAGAAAAGTATTTCATCTAGAGTACTTTCTCATTGTGCCAAGGTCTGGATTTGAGTTAGAGAAGGACAGAAAGGCTAAAGACATCAAACCTGAGGCAGAATTGGATATTGCAAAGAGCGTAGGTGTTCGTCAAGAGCAGAGCTTGCAAAGACAGACTAAAGCAAATGCATTTGAGATAATTCACAGGGATAGGGCTACCAAGAAAAATATACACATTAGTGAAAGCTGAGATTTAGGTGAATCTGAAGAAACTGCTTTCAATATATCACAGTTGCCGTTCCAGTAGTTCATTGGGCTTTTCCCCCATAGTAGTTTCCCGTGTTTATTTTGGCACTTGTAGGGAAAATGTCAGTGAGAGAACTACTGTTAGTGTGCCCTGCTGTGTGACGTTGAGTTATTCCAGTACTGTGGCAGCTATTTTCCAACAGATTAACGTTCAGATACTGGGGGAGTTCATTCAGTTCATATAAATCTGCATAGAAATTTTATTAACTTATAACTTCTTTTATTTGGTGGGCCACCTACAAAGTGAAAACAGATTGCTTATATATTTGAAAGATAGAAGAAAAATTTTTGTAAAGCCGACAAAAATACATGCTTTTCTGAACAGCTGAAAGTGCAAATCTCTGAAACAGTAGCACTGGGGTTTCCAGCTTTTTTTTTTTTTGGAAAAAAAAAACCAAACCCAAACAACAAACAAAACCCGAAACAGACAAACATGCAACCTCCTACAACTTCCTTGTCTCCTTACTGGATCATTTTTTTTCCATTTTTGCTTGCACTGAGACAAAAATTTCACCAATACAACACCATAAAAAAGATGGGTGCAAAACTAAGGCATAAGGTTGGCACTCGGGAGATCTGGTTTTGGTTCCTGGCTCTGTCAAACATTTCCTATGTGACCTTGTAAATGTCACTTTTGAGCATGTAAAACCATCTGGCCTGATCTAGTGAAACATGTATTTAATTTTAAGATGCAAGTAGTTCCACTTACATCTCACACGCTTAAATTTAAAGACATGTTTACATGCTTTGCTGGTTGGGAGCCACCATGCTCAGACACTTCCAGGGAGAAGCATTCCCCCTCTGCCTCCAGCATTCCAGCTGCAGAGCGAGGGTAAGGAATGGTTGGTCTCTGACACCGAGTTCTCCGAAGCAAAGGCAGTGGCTCCCCTTGCATGGGCAGGAGCAGCACAGTGGGGTTTCCATTCTGAGTGCAGGAGTAATGCCTATAACTAGTATGGATAAAAGCTGCAAATTCAGATGCCTTCGTTGTAAATAAAAATCTGCATTTAGGCACTGAAATACTGGCCTGGTTTTTCAGAGTTGCTGAGCAACCAACACTCTCATCAAGTTAAGAACCCACAAATGCTTAGTGGTTTCAGAAAATTAGGTCACTTATTTGGAGGTTAAAAATAGACTTTGAACCCCAGTTTCAAGACTTGAAACTTTGCCTTTATGTCTTAAATGTACTCTGATAATGTATCCTGTCCCTCGTCATTATAGCTAGCCATAGACTCAATCATTATAATAAAACTCAAATTCAGAAGTAAAAATACCCTCATTTAACCATTTCAGTGTTTGTTAAATGTAATTAAAAAGAGAATTCCACTGAGACATTTTAAATAATGTATATAATATACATATGTGCATACACATGTTTTTAATGTACATAGTATATACAATGTTATTTTATGGCATAGCAGATGTTTCTTAATTCCCTGACACCATGCACTGCAGTAAGATCATGCCAGCCTATTTTATTATGAATAATGTGCTTGCTCCATCATTAAGTGGGTTATTAAAGACATAAACAAAGTTTTATGCCCTGCTTTTCAACAGCTGTTGGTGGTCTACAAAGTGATAATCCTGCTTTCAGCAAATATTCTTAGGCTTAAAACTAAAACAAATAGATTTCATAGGCAATCAGTTGACTTATGAGTGGGCAGATGGTAACTCTGTGACATCTCCAGTGCCACAGAAGCATTACTTCTAAGAAAAGCCCTTAGACAGCAGGCTGGGAGTGAGATGGCTGCTCCATACATATTTCTTCCTCTAACCACACAGTAACTCCTATACTAAGCAAACAAGCCTGACTGGCATTTATTTCAGCAGCAACAGCAGGGGAGGAAAAATTTAAAAGCAAATGCTTATTTTAAATAAACAAATAAACATAGCACCCCCCCCCAAAAAAAAAAAAAAAAGTCGTAGGACATGTGACAGACAATAGCTGGTTTTTCCCTTCCTAATGAATTATGTGGCAAAAACACAGTTGCAAATCCTGTAACCTTAGCTTTGAAGAAAATCATCTGAGTAGGTTGGATAACTTCAAAGAAAAGGGTAGAGGGGACAGCAAAGGTTAGGTGGCCGTGTTCCGCCACGGGCGCGATGGCTATTAATTTAAACGGATGTGACCCCTACATGACAAAGCTCCAAAGGTGTACAGGGAAGAGGTTTTATTCTTATAAATAGGACTGATGCCAGGTCAACCAGCCCCCCTTGCTTTGGACTTCCTAAAGAAAACAGCTTCAGACAGCTGAGCAGAAGAGTTATGGAGAGTGCTGAGATAGGAAATATCTACAGTTCCTGATATATTATGATTGGCCCTGGGAATGAGGAAGCCGAGAGCCGAAGGTAGTCCTAAAGGGTGCTAAACTGTACGGCGCTAATGTACACAACAACATCCTCATACAAGCAGATGTTTAAAAAAAAAAGGGAGGGGGGGAGGATGGAAATTGTATTTAGACCGCGTTGCACTCGCCCTAGGGAGGAAAACTAAAAAAAGGGAGAATGTGGAACCAATTTTCAAGCTTGAGCAACTGAAAGTCTATTAAATGATTCTGTCATCAACACGAGATGAGAAAAAAATGTAATAATTTATACAACAAATTGGGTAATTGTAGCTGCACGGACAAATGATATTTCTTCCCTGATAACTGAATAAACATTGTTACAAGAGGAAGGTTATAAGGAAATAGCCACTTTAGTGAACTACAAGCACCAGGTCTCCTGCTTCTGTTCATATGAAAAGAAAGGCATTAAGGACTGAAGGGCATATATACTCTTGATCACGAATATTTTGATTTAGTTTTTTCTCTTTTTTCAGAAGTGCATTTGACTTGCTAAAGATGGGCTCAGCTTCACATAACTAGAAGCAATCCCAGTCTGATTATTGCATCATGCCAAACTCAAATAATTTTTTTTTAAGAGATAGCCATATGAACTGAAGGAATTACAGGAATAATATGGAAATCGTACAGTTTATTGACTCTACTATTTTTTAAATTATAAGCTGCATAGAAAGTAACAAAACAAACAGCATGAACTTGCAGTAGATACATTCAGAAAATAAGTAGTGGGAACATGGAAGAAGCAACACCAAGCTGGGGGAATGTGGGGTGTAAGGCAATAGCTTCTGGGTCACCAGGTTACCTAATGCTGGAATAACCCAGCAGTCAGCCAGGGTCAGTGGAAGGACCAAGAGAGCAAACCCAAAACACAATGAAAACCCAGTGGACAGAGCACACATTTTGCACCCAAAATGCACAGATAGAATGGTTAAATTCCTAAGTTTCGGGACCTTCACGTTTTTATTTTCTTTTCTGTCACAGACTTCCTGTGGGATGCTGGGCAAGTCACTTAATGGTTTTTACACCTTTGTATTGTTCTACTCAAGATTATACTGGATTTTGCCTGTGGAGACCAGACCCTTATAGCCAGAAACCTTTCTAGAAGGGTCACTGCTAGACTAAAATTTCTTTAAAAACTTATCAACCTAGGAATTTGCAACATGCAATTCTGACCTCAAAACTCATTACCCTTCAAATTAGGACAACACCACACAGATTTACTTGGCAGGGCTCTACTAACGCACAAGCTCAATTGAGAACTTACCTTCCTTGGGGAAAAAAGAAAAATTCAGTTCTCTGGTCAGGGGATGAACCTCCCATGCAATGATACACTGCCCATGTGTGAGGGAGGAGGGTGTAAAACAAACCTGAGTTAAAGGTTCAGTTGTGTGAGGTGTTAAATCACTCTGTTAGAGGACCAGGTGTATGCTCACTGATCAGCATGTGCCAAAGGCTGTGCTGGTGAAGAGCTCAGATCCCCGTGATCAAGGTTGGCTTTGAGAGGCTGAAACGAGAGGAGATAAACAGTGAAAAGGATTTTTGCTAGGATCAATTTTCTGCCCATCTTTTTATGTATGCTTCCATCTATTTGAATACACACATGTGTGCAAACAGAGCCAGTCCCCGTCCCCGCCGTGTCTGAAGTGAGAAATAATAAAAATATATTTACATAGCTTCAACATTAGGCTATTAAAAAGCTATAGTTGGTATAACAGAGGGGAAAAAATTACAAAGAATGATTTGCATAGCAAACACATTTCACAGTTGTTTTGGACAAATGCCCTTGGTAAATATGTTTAAAGTCATGTACAACAAGAATATTTTATCACAAGTAACCATGTTTTAATAAACACTTAGTCTTTTTGTATTTCATTCTTTCTCATCATAATAATAGAAATATAACACCATATATCACTGTAAAACACATTTCCACATAAATGCTGATAAGCACAAAATATTTTTCATCATTTACATTTTAACTGTAATAATATATGGCAGGATTAAAGCTGCATCCATCATGTGTCTAACTAACCTTGCTGTAATGAATTTTTAAATGTAATGGTTTCTGTCACAAAGTAAAATCATACATAATATCTTTTGACACAGTATGCTGGTATATGCAAGGTTTTAAAATGTAAATGCAACTTCATTTTTAATTAGATTTATAAACTTAAATCACTGTTTTCTTTACTATAAACCAAAGGGGAAGGAAAAAGTGTGGGTCTGTGTCAAGGCTGCAAGTTTTTTCAAGTCCCTTGCTCACAGGAAACATGCACATCCAGCGTGTAGAAAAGCAAGTCACACTAGAAACAAAGGATTATCAAAATCATAGGGAGCTAAAGCTCTTTAGGCTGCCTGAAGGGCCTTCTCTGGTAGCCTGGGTGCCCACTCAGTGGCAGGGCTGGAGCTCTGCCTGGGTGCAGAGTGGAGGCGAGTAGAGGACAGGCCTGTCCCCCTAAAGCCCCCTTTCCTGGCCCTGCTTGAAATAACAAATAATCCGTCTCACAAGAGGAGAATCATTAAAAATAATTTGCAGGAGCTTTCTGTTCTGCGAGGCCTTTTTTTGATACAATATTTCCTTCAGTGATTATCGCTGTGGACATGTTCCTGCCATATGGATGGGAGCCGGGCGAGGAGGCGGCTCAATACCTGAGTGGTTAATTAAGAGCTGTTGCTGGGCCACAAGAAGCAGGTTTGAAATCCCTCTTCACTCACCGACAATGAGTAGCTTTTTTAGCAGCAGAAGTCACTGGGGACAGCCAGAAGCGCAGGGTAATTATTTGAGATAACACAGAGCTGAAGAGCGGGCGCGTGTGTGTGCGGGTGAGCGCGGGGGTGCGCGGTGGCGGGGGGGGGGCACCTCGAGAGGAGGGCAACAGCACAGAAAAGTCTATAATAAAAAGGTCAACATCTCCTATTTTTCTGTACAGTGTCGGCAGTCTGTAATGCCTTTTCAGAATGAATGACAACGGATTCTATCTTTTTCTTCCTTCTTCTTTTTTTTTTTTTTTTCTCTTCTTTTTAAAATGAGTGTAATTCCGTATTCCAACTTTGCAATGGTGAGTGTGGGTCCTGGAGGCCAATCTGGATGAGCTGTTCTCACTTTATCAGCGCAGATGCTCAAATGACTTTGATTACGATGTTGCAAAATAGTAGTAATTTCAACATTAACTTGTGTAACCCTGTGCTCTCAAGAACAAAGAAAAAGCAGTCAACTGAAAGCCATGAATGAAATGAGGAAAGTCCATAACTTTTTAGAAATTTAGGGCTAAATTCTGAGCAGGGAAAATATGCATATTGCCACAGGAACAGGGAAGATTATTTTGGCTGTAAATGAGCAACTCATCCAAACCAGCTGCCGATCTGGTCTTTGGCCACAACATTGCTTGTGTGTAGGGGCTCTAGGTTATTATTTATGCCATTTAAAACATAAACCAAGGCTCAAAGAGGTAGTGATTTCAGGAATGTTCTTGCTGCAGTGCATCCTATTCACTGTTTTTCTCAAAAATATAAAGAATGAAAACTTTAAAAGGCTATATTTTTCTTAAGCATTTCATGTCCAAAATATATATGAAGTTGCCATTTGATTCCAACAATGTCCAATATTTTGTACAGACTGTAGGACCTGCTGGAAACTGAAGACAAGCTGTGTAGTAATCCACTGCAGTACTACATTTCTTTTCTCAGATCTGAAGAAGAGAATATGAACATCCCTTTCCTCAGTCATCAAAGCTCAGTCCATCTACATTGTGGGCTCAAAATACTATTTCCCCCTCTCTTTGTTTGGTTTTATTTTTAAGCAAACCTTTCTAGTTTATTACAGAGCAAATGATGAAACCTCTGTCATATGTTTTTTTGGCATTTCCAGAAAATCCCACATGTGATCTCTAACTTAGAAGGCTTAAATCTCCATCCAAATATGAGCTCTGTGAAGCTCACATGAGCACTTAGCTTTGTGCTGTGGGGTAAAAATAAATTAAAGAAAGTGAAAAGACCCACAAACCTCCTCTCCACACAGACTTTTTCACGTCTTCTCAAATTCAGGGAGATATTTTGCCTGAGCAAGCGGAGATTTGAATGCACACGACAGGCTCTTCAAGCACACCAAAGGTTTTGAAGTTAGTAGGCACAGGCTGAAGCCCCCAAAACTTCCTGTTTGTGGTGTGGGGACCAAGCTGTATCTGTTTTCTTTTTTATAAAGGCAGATCTTGCAAGCCTTTGATGTTTCTAGAGTGCAAACAATACTGCTCCAGCAGCAGCACTTTTGCCAGTATAACTGTCTCAGCTTTGTTTAGAAACTGCCCAATATGTTAATTATCTTCTTTACCTCTGTGGCATTATACTGTCAAACTGTACAACAGTCTTTAGAAAATAAAAGCTAACACCCTAAGCTGCTGTACCCGGCTCCCATAATATCTATTCACTGACAACGCCTGAGCTGTCAGATCAGAAGAAGCTTCATTCGAATAAAGGTGGGCAGATGTGTGATAATGAGACAGAAGCATACAGATGCTAATATAACTGTTCAGCAGAGCAGGCTCGTCTTCGTTAGGCAGACCCAGGTAGCAGCTGCAGACTGTCAGACGCTGGAATGCTGCTTTCTCTTGATTCTCATTTAAGATCAGCTTCGTTCGCTGTCTGTCAGTGAACTTTTCCCTCACAGGAGCCTGGACCCCTAGGTGATCAGTCACATTTCGACATAACTAGATGTCAAAAGAAGTTTAAGTTGTATGACGAACTGTGATGCATTCCCTGTGCTGGCTGGCAGTCTCAGCCCTCCAAGGCGTCTTGCTAATGATCCACCTGGAAACTCTAGAGTATTTCCTGTATTTTGTTTTCTTATTAAAATACTGGCTAAGCCTTTGTCAATATCCATGTCAGCAACTGTAAGCTCAAGACAATATTATCACAAGCATAATTTGATTTAAAAATGGAACGGTGGACCTGCGCTGACGGAGCAGCCAGAGACGTGCATGGAGCGAGCAGGAAGCCAGCTTTGTATTGCTGTAATTTACCCTCCTCAATTAAAACAAAATATTTCTGATCTTCTAGGGGGCAGAGGCAAGGTGTCATGAGGCAGGTGAAATAAAATTTACTAAGTTTTCATGTGAAATATGTCTGCAGCCAGGCAGCTCGCTCAGCTGATGAACACAACCAGGAATAGGATAATGGAGAGCTTCCATAGGTGAGCAAACAATTCAAATACACAGGAGCTCGGAAACACAAATAACCTGAGATTGTCATTTCACATGCTGCTGAAACCTTTGAACTGGGAGTCTGAACTTTGTCAGCCTTTCATCTGTTGCTATGAGCTGTTTACCCACTCACAATCCCCGTTTCAGAGAGGAGACAGACTGAGGTTATTTTACATAAAATACATGTGTGTGCACACAATGCAGCAAGCCTTCACCCACAATATCTGTGCGACAAGACTTAACATTATTTGGTGCTTAATCATGTCAAGCCAGTTTCTACTGTCAGTCTTGACTCCCTTCTTCACTTCTTACCATTTGAATTGCAACATTTCAATTCATCTTAAGATAGCAAACTTAACACAGCCAGGTACAATTAACAGTTTCTTATGCTCTTAAAATTATGAATGAAAAGATCACCAAGGAAGAGATTCAAAGATTATGGAGTTTTTCCTCTTCTTGTTTGGGGTGGGAGAATTTTAAATCGTGTATCAGCCTGGCATTTGCATCATAGTTTTCCTCCAACAACTATTACTAAATTACCAGAATTGAATGAAAGTCTAAGGCGGCTTGCTACCTGGTGGGTGTTAAAAGGAAATCTCAGTAGGAAGCTCCATCCACATTCAGTCTGAGGTACCAGCAACTCCCTCAAGGCTATGGATAGGGCTGCTGGGAGGGTCAGGGTACCATACTATGTCTTCCTTGGTTTGATACAGGGCTGATTTCATTTGTTTGTTTTCCTCCACAGACAAATCGAGCTTTTAACAGTGACAAACAGTAGATTTGGTAAAATGTTTCTCTGCTTTCCCCATATCAATATAATTCCTAATTAAATACTTCTTATGGCCAGTTTATACTCACTAATACTTTCTAATATAAAACAAGATGTCTCCCCCTAGATTCTGATATTTAGTAGCCTGAAGCTCATTAGTGCATGTGTTCTCACCCAGGAGTTTTAAATATTTAACTAGCTAGGATTCTTTCAGGAGGTCTTAACCTTATAATTTGTAATAACTTGGGGATCTCATATCTGGAGTGTAAGTTATTAAAAATGTTTCTTCCTTTCACCCTGCATTGATTTCCTACTTCTAGCAATCAAACTAAGAGCTATTAGGCCAAACAA
>NW_020955242.1:456697-479197 GCF_003031625.1 Empidonax traillii | reverse complement strand
GCACACTGCTGTTAGTGATGGACCATTGCTTCAGGATTTCCAGCATCTGAAATACTGACTGGCCCCTGATTCTTCTGCTGTGATAGCCATCAATTAGCATGTTATTAAACAGTACACCAATAGAGAACACATTATGCCTAATGGCCAATGAGGAATCAGGAGGAATTAGCAAAACAGGGTTCAATAAAATGCAAACCATAAAGATAAGCTGCTGAAGATCGGATCTGACTTTTTGCCTCTATGTTCAAGAAAATAAATGGCCACTGCAGTAAGCTTCTTTCTGCCCCTCCTTTTACAGCCCTAAATGAACAGCATACCCCAGGATGCTGGCAGGGTTGGGCACTAGGGCTGAGAGCACTGGAGTGTGCCTCTCAGAGACCAAACAAAACACAAACATCACACGATTTTTTTCATATCCACGCAGAACACATAATTCTGATGGCTTTTCTAAAGATCTTGATGAATCAGAGAAGGCCTGTGTGTCCATAACAGATCTGATGCACGAGGGAGTGATGTGAATTACTCTTAGCTGCTTTCTGCAGTAAAACATACTCTGTTTTCATGCTTTCCTCTGCTGTCCTGCAGCGTGGAAGTGGAAAGATATTTTTATGAAATAGGGGCCAAAGTCTGCAGTCCTCACTGGAGCAAAGTTCCCGTTGAGCTTTCAACAGGATCTTCCCCTCAGTTTCACTGCCAGCAGATCCCTTTGTGATACCACTTCCCAAAGTGGAAGGTGGGCCAGAGCAAAGCAGCCTCTTGATTCCAGCTTCTGCAGACAATTCACATCTGTATATTTACGACATAGTTTAGCTTTCAGAAGTGGTTTGCTCATGCTATTTTGAAGCTGTGTTTAAGGTCCTGGTTACGCCAGACTTGGCCTGGAGCACAGTGTGGTGTTCTGGAGAAATAGTGCAGAGAGCACAACTAAAGATCTTCAAAGCATCAAGGCCCTACCTGCACGTGAGGAGACAACACCAGCTCATTTCTCTGCAGATGCTGTTCTCAGAGTTGCCATGGAGTCATTGGCTCACCCGGAATCAACTGTCTGCACAAATGACTCATCCTGCTACCAAAAATCTATATGTAGAGATTGTTATTAGGAATCCAATATTAATCAAGCCATAGTATTGGAGTTGTCATAGTTATTTCCCACTCTAAGCACAGCGAGTAACGATGTTCTATTATTTCAAATATCATGATAAAAGAAGTGTGGGTAAATACTAATTTTTTTCCACAAGAAAAATTCTGTTGCACCTCAATAAATACTGAGATGTGAAAAGCAATCTGGGAGTATAAGGGAACCGAAAAAACCCACATTTTTTCAGGGTTCACTTGTTTGCTCGTTGGCGTGGCTGTCAAACATCTGTACTGCTTTCACTGTATACATCCTTCATTTAACAATGTTACTGGAGTACCCAAACATCTGGCATACTGAGTATCAGCCACAGATCCCTTTTTAGCTGCAAAGATTTATTACATTTTTAAAACGAAAAATGCATAAGCAAAACGCTTACATTACTTTCAATGCATATTTTTCAAATCTTGTTTTATATGGGAATTAGTTTAAAGCCACTTTGACTGTTTATGTTTATTTAATCTAAGAATCTCTAGGCTAAATATATCAAAGGAAATTAAAGTAAGTCCCAGTTGCCAGTGCATGAAGAGATGATGTTATCAGTATGCATAAATAAATGACAGTCACTTTTTGTAGTGAAACTTATAGGCCATAGGTGGATAATTCCAAGCCTGCAACTTTAAGAGTTTCAGAAAACCACAAACTTAATTTTGACAGCATTTCTCTGCTGCTTCCCCTGTCATGGAATTTTTTTGCTTTTAAAAAATTGCTTACTAAGACTGCTCAATTTTTACAATTTTTTCTATAAACCAGGCTTTCTTAAAAAACAAGAAACCCCACCACAAGATATCCCCATCCACCTCAGTTACATTTTCAGACTGGAGTTCCTACTTTACTGTAAGTGAAAATAAATGTATTGCATTCTCCCTTCATTCACATGACAAAACAACACCGCAGATCAGATTGCCATGAGAAACAGTTCCCATCTTAAAAGCTACCCCAAACTGAAAAAATCAGGATGGGTGCTTATCAAACTTTAACACAGGTGTATGGGAAATCTTAGAGAAAAGCTGCCCTCAACAAACTTGATTCAAGGTAGTGCTGTTTGTCCCTCACTTTCCTGAGCTCTACGTTTACAGGCTAACAAATGCTGAGGTAAGAAAAAAATATGTTACATACTTCAATTGTCTAATTGTGTATTAATTAAAAATTACAAATTTGGCTTCATAAAATTGGGACGCATGATAGCTACTACAGAAATTGCTATAATAATTACATGAAATTATGACTAATTACTAGTATATACAGGGTGTTTCACCTTATCAGATGGTATATTCACATACCCAGGAACAGATATAACATGAAGTAAATACAGGAATCAAGATTCCAAGCCAGCATTCCTTTTCCTATTGCCTCTTATGGACCTGAGGAACAGATGTAAAGGGGCCCTTCAATTAATACTAATAACTGATTAGCAGATCAGAAACAATAGCAACTGCTTAACTGCATTTTGTAAAACCTTTGGAGAAGTTCTGCTGTTTGTTTTTGTTTCACACTGGAATGATAACACAGCCTGTTAAGTGGTCTTGCAAAAATAACTACCTTCAAATGCTTGGGCTGGGATGGAGAGTGCCAGGTTTCGAGCTATTTGCTATTCCAGGACAGCAAAGTCTTTCTAGAGAGGCAGCATCCAACACACACATCAAAACTTCACTGCTGAGAACTTCACCAACCCCAATTCTTTCCAAAAATGAAAGTAAGGGTAAAAACAAACAAACAAACAAACAAACAAACAAACAAACAAAACAAACCTGTATACATGCTTTCCCCTTCAAAATATTCTAATTGTCTCACTAGCAAAGATATTTACTGAGTTGGAAAAGGAGTGAAACAGAACTTTTTAATCAACTTTGTTGCTATAAATAGAAGCAAGAGATTATTGAAAAAAACAGTTTTCATGCTTTCACACTGTACCCTAAGTCCTCTAGAGAGCATTCAGAATCATAACATCACATGGGGAGGTGCAAGCAAGCAGAGGACTTTTCTTGTGTTCTTTGCCTCGTGATGTTATTTCCATAAGAAAAAGCTGGAAGTTGAAACTGTGACAACTTGCACTGACCCATGGGAATGCAAACATCTATCTCCTGATAACATGTCGAGATAATGCACGTCACCACTGCGGCCAGCATGAGGACACTTGTCTTCACTCATTTTATATCCACTCTATCACATTCCTGGCCACACTTCCCTATCTGTCCTTTCAACACACTCCATACATTCCTCCAGTGAAGTGCACAACTCACTTGTTCAAACAGAACCCGGCAGCACAATTACACTTTCCTTACAGCAGCTGAACAAAACCCAAAAGCTACTTTAAAGGGCTATTCTAGAAGGTCAGTATTTCACACCCTATTGTGGGAGCAGCCTTCCTTTTTATTTTCATAAGGAGTTTGGCTGTGGCCTCGAGTTAGTCTTTCCTCCCACAAGACAGAAACACAGCGTTACACTCAGTCTGTGAAATCTGGAAACCACCCAGAGAAAAGCACACATTTAAGATTTCTTGTTTGCCATCCATTATTCTATTGATAACTTCTCCATTGTGCTGAAACCATAAGCTTATACTGCATCCTATTTGCCAATTAGCCCAGTTTCTAACAACAAAAATAGTAACTGCACTCTTATTTTTAGAATTCCTTGACATTTTTTTTCTGAATAGAGCTCCACTGCAAAAATAATCCATTAATGTTTGGAGTGGTATTGTAGGGGAGATGGAAAAAACGTTTGTTCTTGCTAAACAAAAGCGAGAAATCCTAACAAGAAGAATTGTGGTTTGTCTTCTGCCTGTTCCAAAGGTGGAGAATGGGAAAGGGGGAGAGAGGAGGGGGAAAAATCAAACTGAAAATATTTCACTTTGCAGAAATATATTTTTGAGCATTTCTGTAACTGGCAAATAAAAACATTATTGACAATCAAGTGAAAAAGAAATCACTTTACTCATGCAATTTTCTTTTTCAGAAAACATCTAGTAGATTCTGGTTGCACTTATTACTTTAAAATCAGGTGTTTACTAGTGAGGCCAAGGCAACTTGTATTACCTGTTGGACTCCAGTGCAGCACAAGGGGAGCTTCTCCTCTATTTGGCATTACCTTAAAAGAAGAGAGAGTAATTAGTCTCAGTTTTTATCTCAGATGTTCTTTTCCCCTTCCCTTGAGATGGCACATCAAATTAAACTATTTTTCTGGTGATTAAGAATCCAATCTCATGTCCACTCCATTTCAATGGGTGTCAGATGTGACCTGGATTTCTCAGCTGGGGCCACAGACTCCTTGCTTTCGGCTGCTGGTTTTGTCTTCTCCTCAGGATCTGCTTACCAATGAATTTCCAGTAGGGATAGGTGGTTCATATTCTTGATCATGATGTCACTAATCTTACATCTTTTTAGTATAATTTTTCTTTGAAGAATCTCCCTCTGCTGACAACCTACTACTGCTTCTCTCTTGCAGTTTCTAGGTAGTGTTGTACATAGCACAGTGAATTCATCTGATATTCCTCTCGAGAGGTAAGCAGTGTGATTTGTTACCTACCTGATGCTAGAATGGATGAAGACTATGAGGTATAGGATATACAATCTAAATGGAAAAAAAATATTCTAATTTAGATATAAGTAACTTTTCAGCCAAACCGTTACCAGATGTGGTGTTATGGCACATACCAAAATCCTGGAAAAGCAAGGTAAAAAAGCCTGAAGTTCAATACTAGTCACAGGAAGGAGCATCTTCAAAGATTTGAATGTTTGGATTTTTTAAAAAAGGAAAAACTTTACTTTTTAGGGCACAACTTGTGGGTGCTGTTCAAAAAGACTGTGTTTTTTATATACAATTGAATACAATTGCCAATTTTCACAGCACAAATTACGCTATCAATTTACTGCTGCTATTCTAAATAAAAGGCATTTTCCTCACACACCAATTATAAAAGTTCAGTCACTTAAATTACACAGATTGACCTGTCTGTGGTGGAACTTACAATTTAAGCTTTATTTATCTGTGAGTGTGCTATGCACCTGTTCTAACCTCTCGACAAATTACCACATAATCCAGCATCTGCTAATAAGGTATTCACAGGCTCTAAAACTGAAAATAAAAAACTATTTGCCTAAAATCCTTCATTGCTGAAACTCTTAGAAATTAGTCCTGGAAAACAGCTCTAGTACGTAACTCAAACAGCTCTGGTACATAACTCAAAGTTTGGCAAGCTGGAGGAAGAACATAGAGTTTTGAGGGTAGTAAAAGAAGAGAGACCTTTAACTAATAACAAATAATAACAAATGAAGACTAGTAGCTGATTCAATCTGCAGAGGTGTGATGAAGAACGGATGAGGAAGGCTGTATTGCTGGGACTCATGGCTGAAAACTTCATTTTCATTAGTACATGGAAATACACAGGCAGCTGTTGCATAGTTTGAGAACTTTGAGAGCAGCCCGCAAGCAAGGCATACCCTGAAGAGACCAAGTGAGAAATAAACTGCTTTGTGATTCAAGTTTCCAGATATTCTTCATCCATTGCTTTAGGTACACTGCATTTCAGCGATTCAACTCAGAAGTTAACCAAACCATGTATAATTTTAAAATGACTCATATATGAGTTCAAAACATTGTAAAACCCAAGGGCGATCACTTTTGGCTAACACGGCTTTTGGTAAGATACCTCAGTGTAGAGGGGACAGGAATTTCTTTTCTCTGTCTCCCATCATTTGCTTCTATCAAGTCAGCTTGCTGGAGACCTCTTATTTAAGTCTCAGGTTGAAGCACAGCAAGGGGAAGCTCACCATCTGCACTCAGCTGCGATACCCCTCCTCCCAAAAGACTAGCTGGACACATACAGTAAGTACACAAGTTTTCAGAATATGAGACCCCTCAGCCTCGAGGCCATGGTCAGCAGGAGGGGTGACAAAGCAGAAGCCTGTGGTGCATGACAGCAGTCAGGGCAAATTAACCATTGCCCGCTCTATTCACAAAGAGAAAAGAATGGAGCCATTCAAGAGCAAATCCATCTGTCCCTGTGAGGGTTCACAAGAGTGTCAAAGAAACCTCACGGTCAACAGTCTCTAAGTGCTGGCACACAGGGATCCAGAGAATCAGCATGGAAACTTGCTGCTTTATCCACTGTCAGAAGCTCCACCGTCAGGGTGTCATTTTTACACACTTTCAGGCTGAGCAGGACTTGAGTCTACCTGAAGGCCAAAGGTTTGCACAGTGCTACCTCTGCCAAAGACCAACAGGGGAAAACAGAGGCAAGGCAAGACTCTTGCCACTTTTGTCACAAAGTGAGGGTTTCTTGGACATTTAAGAGTCAGTCAGCTACCATATTTCCACAGAAAAGGTGCTGAGAATGTCATTATAAGGGACCTAACCAATACCTTAGCAGCAGTAGCTGATCCATTCGGTCAAAATGCCTCTCCAAATCTGAGGAGGACCAAGTCCAGCCACTTCTCATCAAGCAGTCCTACTATGTGGGATCACAACTCCACTATTGAAGAGTAATTTTGCACGTATGTTCCTGTCGTTGGTTTCAGAGCTTTTGCGAAGGGTTGTGCTGCAAGAGCTTCTTGTGCAGCAAAGCGAGGCCCAAAGATACACAGAGTACATGACACAGCCAAGAGCAGTGTTACAGTCAAAACATCTTTTTTCAACCATTATGGCTCTCCCTCCATTCAAAAAAAGGGAAAGGCAATCTCACTGTGAGCACAAGGCTGATGCAAGAGTAACCCGTCATCTAGGACAAAAACCTAAAACTACCTAACTTCCACAGAGGATGAGGTTTCAGATCAGACAGAATAAAGATTGCCAAGAAAACTAAATGTCAGCTGCTTACCCCAAACTGGCTGCTTTATACTGGGTCTTGAGTATGCCTCACATTTTTCACCCTTAAATGGAAAGAGCCAATAAAAAAAATACCAAATAATCAGGACATAAAGGTATATAACGATCATAAAATAATACATTTTTCTTTCTTAATGTTTCAGCTGTCTGAAGAATAGTTTTCTGGTGTAAAAGAGATAACTATATATCTTCTGATTTTATTGGCTGCAGATTACACTAATTATCATAAAAAATTACTACCACTAATAAAAATTCTATTATAAGTTACTTATAGTAATCTCTAGGGTACTATAGTTAGCTTAGAAAAGATCGTAATTACACTGCATTACAGGGAGAATTTGTTTCCTGAAGCAGCTTTAACACTGTCTGTTTCTTTTAACACTTTAAAGTTGTTGTGGTTTTTTTTTTTTTTCTCTTTCCCTTTTCAGGTCAAATGTTGCCTGTTATTTTCACTGTGCAGGATGTGATTTTATCCCAGAATAATGATCCATCTCTGTTGCAAGTGACGCAAATGAAGTTTTAAAATCACAAATATCTGGGTGGGTTTCACCTCCCGAGGGGCTTAGCATGTCTCAATGGAAGGATACATAAAAGGGAAGACCTAACACTCTCCGCCCAAAGGGAAACACATTCTGTATAAAATTGCTGGAAGCTAGTGGGTGTTCACAAAAAATACAATGTTCGGATTTTATTTGACAAGACAACAATTGTTATTTTCCCTTTTAGATACTTTGCATTTTACCATCTGTGAGGTTGATGACTCTTAAATGACCTTAAATCATACTGCTGTTAATGGCAGTGGTTACAGGCAAATGTGGAATTCTGTGCACTACCTGCCTTGGACTGAACATCAAATTAAACAGCTTTACTTTGATAGCTGACACTGTAGTAAATAACCTCAAAGTCCAACTAATTAAAATAAAATTGAAACAGTGGCCATTTCTTTTAGAAAGGGTTTCAATGCTTCAATAGCAGGGCTAATCAACATCTTAATTAACAGTCATATAAAATGAAATAGCCCATTTGAGTTGCTTTAAAATAGACAACTTATTTATGCAAAGACTAGTGGCATATTAATTGCTAACACTAAGAAAAAAATACGCCTTTGAGCTTTACAGCTTCCTTTGCAGAAAAGTATTTGAGAACTAAATTGTGGAAAAAGTGTATTACAGTAGTTAATTTTATGACAAGCAAATGTGGGAAAGTTTGGTGGTGTGTTTCGGTTTTCTAGCTGTTTCTCTTTTTTCCAAATAAGATTAATTAATCAAAGTAGCCTCATAATATTCCTATTCTATTTAAAGCTAAGCACTCAGGGTTTAGTCCTGGGAGACACTGACCAAACTGGCTGTGATCCAATAAAACAGTTAACTCTAAGCACAGGCATCTTCCCACTGGGGCCAGCTGGCTGGTTCAGGAGCCTTTCAGTTCTGGAGAGGTCTGCTCAGGACCCTGCAGGACTGACCCTTCTCCTCCCTGATCCTGAGGCAGACACATGCACTCAGCAATGACCCAGGCGAACAATCAAAGGGCTACTCGTTTGAGTAAGCATTTCCAGGATCAGGTCCCAAGTGACTCATCTCCAATTAGTCCACGCCAGGTTGTATCTTTAAATAGCTTTTACTAATGTGTGCGAGGGAGGAGCAGCAGGGAGGAATTATATTTCCTTTCCTAATTACTTTACTTTTGTTGACATCTTGGAATAAGTTTTTACTTTCAGAGGAGAAGAGTTGATTTACACTACAGAAAGAGCACAGCAAGCATGAGAAAATTATTTGCCCTTCCTCCTGCCAGGCATCCATTTCCTTTTCACTGTTGCTAACAATGCGCTAACTATTTATGCATTTGTCAAAGGATCCCAACATAAAAAACTATATTTAAATCACTTCACTACAAAGTGAAAACACAAGGTAATGATTCAGACTCTATTTAAGTAATAATAATATTTGTACAGACTGCCTGGCGAGCATGCTGGTAGGTGGCAGAAGCTCAGTACAGTCCTAAAGGGTCAGCAGGAACAAGAAAACTGGAATAGCATTTAATTTTCTTCTTTAAAAAAATAGATTTTAATATAAGACCCTGAAATGTGCACCATAATGTGTCATTCCTCCCATTACAGCCTGATTTCACTGCATTTTTCAGGGAAGATGAAAACGAGGGAGGTTTATTTGCGAGTTCCTAAGACAAAATTTCATTTGTCTACATGAATAAGTTACATTGTTTATTTTGCAGGTTTCCCCCCCTCAATCATCAGCTAGAACTCACTGGAACCCACACTGCCTTACCCTGCCCAGACTCTAAGGAGAGGAGGATGAGGGAAACAAACTGGGACTCTCATTGTTGAGAGCATGTTGAGACTGAAGCACCTTGACAAGATAAGAAGGCACACGCTGTATGTGCTCCACAAAGGAGATCAATCCCTCTGCTGTCAGCCTGGCTCTTCTCATAAGCTATACATGTGCATAACCTCATATTTGAAATTTAGAAATCAAATAGAGAGCTCAAGCATTATCAGAATTTATCTAAAGCCTAATCATATAATAAACATGGACACTGCAAAAAAATTGTACCTTTCACTGAGTTCTTCGACACAACAAAAACAAATGGGAAAAATCACTGATGCTTATGTGCCCCTCATTTTGGCCACCAAACAAAACATTTTAAGGACAGATTTGCAAACTGTTTAGGAAGGCTGATACATAGAACAAATGTATTTATGCATGTTATACTCACCTTTTTTTTTCAAACTGTGTAACTACAGAGTCCATAGTATCTGTTGTATACCCAGTCTGACCTTCTAAAATCCAGATTTTTTTTTTGTAGCAGATGACAACTGCAGATAAAAATACAAACTTGATAGTGTCCTAACATTCACAGAATTAAAGTTGCAAGCAATCTTCTATTTATTTACCTATACTACACATCCATATTTGGCCACCTTACAAATTACAAGTGACACACATAATTTTATCACAAAATTCACATCAATTGCCAATTCAGTCAGGGAAGAGGCAGAAGCTGCTAAAATGGCAGCATGCTTTCCTCCCTTCTGCCCAGCTTGGCATGTCCTTGCACATGGCATGACATAGTGAAATAATCCTGACAGACTGGGATTCCACTAAGGCCCTGGGATATTGCAATTTGTATGTACTGGGCAGTGTAGAACTGAAAATTCAGCTGCTGAAGATCCCACTTTGCAATACAATGCCTGGCTGCCATGAGAGAGGGGAAACGAGATTTAATTCCAAGTACGTATACTATCGCATGAGAAGTTGGCTGGCTCACTGAGAAAACACAGAAGTCCTTGGATCACTGGCGATGGATAATGGCAACATGATAAATTGTGTCCATCTTAGAGGGAACAGGGAGAATCTGAGAGAAATTCAGAAATCATCTCACCAAAACCAGTAAAATCAACAAAACAAGCAGATTACTGAGGAAAATCATTCAGCCACATAGACGCACCTAAATGACAGTACTAAAAGTATTGGCAGAGCACCACTTCGTTAGCTTCTGTTCATATCCCCTGTTACATATCTTTTCTTCTGTTTGTTGCAATTATTTAGTGACCTTTTTCCATGTTCCTTGCAACCTTCAATTTTCCTTCTCAACTTCCATAAAGTAGAAGAGGCTCAAGCCACTAAAACTATTCAGCTGAATAATAGTAACATGGTAATGCTGGTGGGCAAGAAATGTAATAGAAGTCAGAATAACTTTATTAGCTTCCAAATCTGAGCTTGAGAATGAATTCATATTTTTCTTTTCTTGGTACAAACACCCAAAGCCTTAAGTATCTTATGGGGTTTAAACAATAACTGGAAGACTATGAACTAGCAGCTATTCTATTAAAGCTTTGCCCCAAAGGAAAATTAAGACTTATTCTCTTCTTTTTCTAGGGGAACTGAGCACTTCAATACTATGTGTGTTTTTCATTTAATGCATATGTCAATATGCTTTAAAAAGCACTATTTCTAGCATCAAAAGCTGTGCCCAGGCAAGAGCATTCTGATTAGGTACATACCTGGCTTATCTGAAAGCTTTTAACCCTGCTATATACCTGGGTACTGGTAGGAAAGTTACAATCACCTGATTAAAGAGAGGCAGCAAATGAAACATATAGATGATTCAAAACACTGTTCATTGTCCAGCAGATCAAATGCAACATGACCTAATGCAATGCTCTGCAATAAACAACCTAATATGAAAGAATTGGTGAGAAGAGAAGTAGCTTTCCTGTTCTCTTGGGAAAAAAAGGACACATATATCAAAATCCAAAAATGCTAAAAATATCTTATTGAGGCAAGTACCGACTCTTTGATGGAATATTCCTTCAACTTAGGTTAGTTTCCTCCAAGCATTTTGCAGTTAGCAGTACAATGCTACTCACATGATGTGAAAACCCATCCTGTTTCAGAAAAATTACTTAAGGATTTTACATCACCATTTTTTTTACCTGCAGTAAATCAACACAGTGATATAAACACAAAAGACAAAAAGAAATTCCTGCCCTCCAGCACAATGCTTTTTCTTACTTCAATCCAGCCATGACATGAAACCATTGTGCACCATATTTCTAAATTTTCAAATGTGAATTTCCTCAAGTCGTAGCCTTATGAGTCAGGGGAAGAAAGCTGCAGGAGAGGTTTTCCCTCAGGAGCAGCCCCGGGTTCCCAGGTAAGTGCTCACAGGGCTCGTACAGGCTGCTGGGGAGCGAAGGCACAGTCGCAGGCTTTGAACTCCTGCAGAACATTTCGCTCGTGTCTCATTTGGATGCAATTTTGTTCACTTCAGAGCAAATCCATAGAAATCTAGCTAATCTTGCAATACTAACAGGGCCTTTGTTTTGATTGGTGATTAAAAGACATTATATCTGATTCCAATGTGAATGAGGAAATCTTTTTTGAGCCATCCTCTGCTGTGAGTGGTAATGCAAGGCAAGGTGGGACCCTTCCCAGCTTTGATGGGGCTGAGATCCTCCCAGCTGTTTTCTACATAATGCAAAACAAACAAATTAGCTTCTGAGAGGTGGAATGTTTCCCAAAGCCTCTTTTCCATAGTGCTGATTAACTGAAACCTCATTAGTTTCAAGGGGCTTCCTCTGTAAGTCGGGAGTAGCATCCCCAATCTGTCACACCCTACTGAACTCCCAGTGTTCCTGTGTCCATGTGCCACTTGCCTTCCAACAACCGTCTTAATGTGGAACTTCGGTTCAGTTCAAGTTTTGTACCCTTCAGCTTTGTTCACTTCTAACCAATTCTTGTATCAAATGGCCAAAGCAAAGATCTCAAACTTTATTTACAATGTAACCTGTCACTGGGATAAAAAACTAAAGCCTTTTTCAACTTCCAAGGAAGAGACAAGACTTGTTTAGTTTTCCCTGGCAGTTACTTCTGCTTTGCAAACCCTATTCAAATGCAGACAGTTACTTTTGAACAGTGAGAGAAGGTGTTAAATTGAGATTATGGTAAACAGCAGATTTCTTTAGTTGGTGAAGAAATTATTTCATGAAGACACAAGAGAATTAAGCAGAGTTTCATGTCACTTACTGTATGTGCTGATCAGAGAGTGAATGATGAGTTTCTTGCTGTGGACAGCTGCTCTGTGGAATACTGTGAAGACTTCAGGTGGAAGAAAAAGAAATTCATGCTTTAAAATAAAAAAAAACCAAAACACAAACCAAACAACTTCTTAGCCCTTTTGTGCAAAAAATAAACAGATCTTTCTTGCCAGATTTATTATTCTATTTACATGTTGTCTGAATGTGTCTAAGAGTATTTTGAATTTTTTTTTCCTCTGTATCTCATTTCACTGTTACTGTGACAGTTTGCTTCTGTCAAAGAGAAAAGACCGTCTTTCCCTTTATTATATTCACCAGTGCTGAGATCTGGGACTTTCTCAGTCTGAAGGGAATGCCACTTTGGTTGATGAGGTCTGTATCATTTTAACTACGTGGGGTACTAAGTTATGAGTAGGCACAGGAGATTTTAAACATTACTACTATACTGTAAAAGATGGAGCAAGCAGGTGTTCTCCACAAAGCAGGTTTTATTTCATAATTCTAACTAGATAGAGATTATAGCTTCTGTATGTTACTTGATAGTTTGACAAAAAGGCAAATGTTATAGATCAGATCTTCCCTGTACATACAGAAAATGTTAAAAGGGCCAAACTTTCCTCAAAACAGCTGGCATTCTGGTAGGACACCAGCTCCTCCTGCCTAGCTGGAACCAAACATCTATCAGGTAGGCAACCTCCAGCTTGAAAGAAGAGGAGCACATGGACTCCAAGCAATGCCTAGGGACTAAAAAGAAACAGGTTGAAATCTTTAACCATAAATGCAAAACTGGCCATTTTTCCCTTCTCCATAGCATGGGTTGAATGGCCAATGCTTTGCTGCCATTGACTCCCTCTGTTGGCTGTATCCACATCCTCCGGCTCCTGGCTTTCAGATGGCATGCACATATGCTATTCAGAGCAGCACAGACTGTCATCTCCTTATCTAGTGTATTATGTGACTAGTGAAGTGCCACATGGTTGAACACCAGGAAACATATTGCTTGCTTTCACTATCAATGACCTAGAGGGAAGAATATGTGAGAGAGGAAATTTGCGGTGTGATAAAGTGGGGCTGGGACTGGGAAGCAGGTCTAAACAATGGAAGAGCTTGATGAAAAAAGTGACTGCTAACTTCAAAGATGAAATGCTTGGCCTATACAAAGTGGGGTGCTGCCTATTTAAGAGGAACAATATATAAATATACAGGGCTAGTGCAGCCAGACAATCAGAAAGCAGAATATGAGGTTTTAACTGGAAGCGAACAGCTTTCTACTTGTCAAAAACTCTTCACAAAGCCTGTGCTTTCTCCTATACTTTCTGCATCATTATGCAGATGATCAAAATTCTAATAATGAAGTTCAAACCAGTTTCCATTCCTAGGTATGCAGAACACGTGTAGAGAGCTAAATTCTGCAGGACTATACATCATCATTGCAAGTGGGTCACTCAAGACAGTAAATCCAGCATGTGACTTCAGCCTCATGAGATCGCAAACAGATTTGGGCACACACCACCCACCTTCAGGTATAGGTGCAAGGCAAAATCACAAAGGAAAGAATCACTCCTGTGCCCTAAATTACTAATTTATGTGCACCCATTGCGTCAGGGCTATCTAAGACCTCCCATCACAGTGACACTGCTAAACATAACAAGTTAATGCAATCATATAATATTAATATTGGGGCCTAAATTTATGTTATCTTAGAACACTTGTATTTATATTTTGCATATAGCCACTTACCTTAAGGAGCAACTTACACTGAAAAACATGCAGACATTCAGAGAGAGGATACTCCAATTCCAAATTATCCAATCTAAGCTCACCATGTTTACTGGGGAAAATAGAATAAGTTAGGGACTTCAGAAGAAATTGAACCTTCCTGTGTATAAAAGCTTTTTTACCTATATAATAAAAAGCACTAGTAGAACATCATATTCAAATGAAGAAGCTACTTCAACTATTATCCTCTGGTAAGTAGTTATTGAGTAGACACATTATTATATAGCTATGACCTCAAAAAACATTTAAGGAGTTTCATCTAAAATTTGGATCCCAACAGAAGATAAGATTAGGTCATCTGAGCCTTTATCATTTATTCAATTTATTCTCTGTAGTCAGGGTTCAGAACAGAGTCTTAATTTGTAGTGGAATCAAATTAGCCCATATTCAAAATCAAATGCTGATACTGAACTGCATTTAAACCATGTTTCAGTGCTGTTCTGAATTGTGGCCATTGCTTTAAGAAGTCAAGTTGAGGATAATTCAGATTTAGGAGAAACAAGTTAAGTCCACTTTCAAGAATTTTCTTACTACTGAAATTTCTGAAGTTATATATAAAAATATTATTGCTCCAGTTACTTTCTTATCCTGAAAAAAATAAGTAAAAGTGATTTTAAAATGAAGGAAGATAAGCATCTTCCTTTGCCAGTGATGTAGTTCCATTTGTCCCAAAGTACCTTTTTTCTTCTCTGTTAAAGTATCTTCTATGCATGCATTGTGGCATATTAATAAAAAATAAATTTGAGGTTGAGGCTGATTAAAACTGAAAGTAAGCCTTGATCTGACATGTTGTTTTGATTGGGTTTTCAAAGTTCACATAGTTCTAGTTCTAATTTATGTTACGCGTGCTGTATATCTTCTTGGTTGAACAATTACATTATTCTAAACAATTATATTGCTATGATACACATAATGCGTGGCTCCTGAGCATAAAGTTCTTTAATGATGGCAGACTGTAAAGTGGGACAGTTCACTTTTAAAAGGTCATGCATCTTTTTTCAGTAGATTAACATTTTATCTTTTAATGGTGTTACGAAAAGGTCAAAGATTCTAACAGATGGAATATGGAAAGCTTCTATTGAAGAAGATCAATGTGTTAAGCATCAATCTAAGTCCAGAAACACAGCCATTTAATGACTGTTGTTCCTGTTTTATTTTAAATTACCACTGTCTTGACTGCTTGAATGTTAAAACTACATTTTCATATTTAAAAGAAATGGACCATCACCATCTGACACAGATATCTATGTTTGTGTTGTATTTTCAAGAGTACTTCTTCATTGTACAAAACAAGAAAAGTTCCTTAAATAATTAGCTTACCCTTGGGCTAATGGCCTGTCACTTTGACATCCAAATAAATGCAGTAGAATGATCCTCAACACCAACATGGAAGATAATTTTATATTGCTTTGACTAAGTAAGTTGGCAATAATCTAAGTGGATATATGCTCTCAAGTCAAGTCTCTTCTGTGTAACATGATGTTGAACTTTCAATATAGGTGATATTAGAAACTTATGATGACATTTTTCAAGGTCATATTTAGGTACTAGATATTTTAAAGAACATTCTATTATCGGTTTTAGATCCAGATTCTGTTAAAAGACTAATTCTAAGCATTTCAGTTGCCCAAATAACTTCAAACCTCAAGAGAAGAAAGTGCTGTGTGTTTGCGGGAGACTGTAAGCTGTTCTGAGCTGCTACATGCCTCTGTCTACTTTTATAAAATAACTGGTATGACAGAATAACATGATTGGTTTTCTGTGTGATAAAGTAAATACAAATATAAAAAAATAACAGTAGGGGGTCAAGCTGCTTTGTAGAAAGTTATCAGACAGCTTCTATAGATTGTCAAGCTTATGTCTCTGTAGTATATATGTGCATTTTTCAAATTTACTTGTATTTCAAGTTCCTATTATACCCTTGAGCCAGGCCTGCTCACAACAAAAGGGTTTCAAGAAGGTAAAACTCTAGTGGAATTAGGGATTCTCCTCAGGGTCCTTGGACATAACTGCTATTAACCACCAGCAAGTGAATTTGCACTCAAGTCTCCATCTTGGCTTATGTGTTCATACATTTTAGGAATAAACACAGCCTGCAGATATATGATTCTTCAATTGCTGCATATGAGAACAAAATGGTGAGCACTGGGAGTCACACAGCTCTTGCTGGCATATTCTTCCTTCTAATGGAAATGCATAACAGTATTTTGATAAACTACTGATCAAGCTAAACCAAACTCAAGAGTTTAAAAGGTTGGCTATATTTTCAGAAAAATTACTAAGCAATATAAACTGGATACATTTAAGCACAATCTATCCACACACACAAATCAATAAAAAAAATTGTTGCTTAGGCTACAATAGCTAAAGAGTTATTTAAAAGACAAGTTCAAAGAATAATCTGATATTTTGAGGTTTGGCCTTATGTTAGAAGGAAGCTTTAAAACTTTCAGTTTCTATTCTATGAAAAGTCAAGGACCGCTTTTTCCCCTCCCCACGGATTTTTTGTAAATCTCATACTCTATAGAGTTACTCAGCTCCTACGTGCTTGGACCTAGGAGGTAAGTTACCCCTTACTCATATATAAGCTTTGTGTAGTTGCCTCTTATACATCTTTTTCGCTCTGTGTAGATTGGACAGAGAGCTCACCCTTCCAGCAGGAGGAAATTACCCCATTGCTAACAACTGACAGGAGAAACTGAAGATTTCTCCTTAGAGGAAATAGCATATTCAAAAGAAACTGTGTAAAGTATAATGACAAGGTTCTCTTTAATTCATAGATATTTTCTTTAGAATTGAACGGCATAAATCAAAGGTTGTAAATGCTATCAGCTTCTTCACCATTAGTTAAGACTGTACTCTCTTAAAGTGAAACCTAGTTTTAGTTCCAAAGCGAAGAATAAGCATGAGTTAAGTTAATGTTTTGGGCTACTGTGGGCAAAAAATTCCAAAGTTGCCAAGAGAAGCTGCTCCTTCTCTTCCCAGTGATAAGGAAGTTTCAGCAGAGGAGCCAGTGTTTATTTCAAATACCACATCATGGTTTGATGATAGCCACTGTCTGCTGGTGAGGACAATCTTTGGGAATTCAGTGACCATAAATTCTATTTAACCTTTTACTGCTTCAAAGACTTTCAAAGGTATTGGACTAATTAAGCAAGCTACCATATTCCCACTGATTTCAGTTCTGCTGGATTTAAAATATAGCCCCACAAACAGCTCTGAAAAGGTGACGATTTCACTGCAAAATACAATAAAAGTAACCAGCAGACACTGCTGGCAATCTGATCATCTAGTAGCAATTATGAATTTAAGATGATGGCTAAAATTTCTCCTTTAAGTAGCTGAAATATTCAAGCAAATCTTCCTCCTTTTCTTGCTCAACTACTGCCTTTTTTTTGGATGGAACAGAAGTCCAAGTCATTCCCAGGCAAGCTTCATTGTCACTTTGAAACAGAGAGTGAACTTCTCTGCTTGGATTAGACAAGCTAAAGCAATAAAGTCAGACACTATGAACATGCTAAAATCAACACTCAGTTCATAATACCTTGTGAACTCCCTTCATAGTTTCACATCAAGATAGTGTAAGACAGCCAAATGAGGAAGCTTTCACCAACTCTCAGAATGTCTCAGTGGGGACAGACCAGAGTTCTGTCCCTGTTCTCAGTTCTATGTGCTAACAGACCACGATGTTGAGGCAGAAAATAGCTCCAAAAGTATGATAGCTAGCTGGACAAGACAAAGAAATTGGCCCTCTGATTTATTCTAAAAGAACTGGTAACTAATGACAAAAGTCATACATAATATTTCCACTGTCTTCGAATAGTCAGAGATTATGTTAATCCAATAGAAAAGTTTACAAAGCCAGAATGCCAAAAAATAATCTATTGCAGCCACAAACTCTGCAAGTCACTACAGGTAAAATATAATATGGAACAGTATAAGTATTGATCTACTCTGTTTCAAATTACAATTTCATTATGGTGGGGTTTTTTTGTTTGGGTTTTTTCTTTTTGTTTTTGTGTGTGTGTGTTGTTGTGTGGTGTTTGGGGGTTTTTTGTGTTTGTTTGTTTTGGTGTTTGTTTGTTTGTTTTTTTTTTTTTTGTCTGTGGTGTTTCCAGGTGCACTGAAGAATCTGAGAGACCAAGATGATTTCTTTCCATGGCTACTCAACAGTGGTAGAGGCCAAACTATATTTGCACAGGGCTAAAACCACAGAAGCCTGGAAAGGAGTATTAATGTATACACATTAAATGGACCCTAACCTGCTTTCTCTCCTCTGTCTTTGCTCTGCAGAGCTGGCAAGAGCAGAAGCAGTAAATACTTATGTTTTGTCACTTGAGTCAGCACGTATAATTCTTCATACACGTAGGAACTAGCTCTGCTGCAGAAGAAAATACCATTTCCACAATAACTTTTCACAGTGGAACTGTGCCTTAAATCAAACAAGCAAGTACTGAGTCAGCTCAGTGGCAGAGCAACAACAATTTGATCAGCTACGTGGCAAGGTTTAGTTTGGAGATACTAAACAATTCTTCATCCTGGGCCCCAGGCTTGTAAATATGATAGAAGATGATGCAATGCGTTCAGACTCTGGGGAGAAAAGGAAGAGTCATACCACTCTTGAGAAACCCTTTGTGCAGAAAAATTTATTGTGTGCCCCCAGGTGCAAAGGCAGTGGATGAAATGCAACTCAATAAAGACAAGTCAAGGTGTTTCAAGAGAGCTAATGAACATTTCAGTATTTGCACGTAGTCAGATAAAGCAGTTTTCCAGTTGAGTAAGGAGACAGCAGTCATGTGAGTACGATTTCCATGTGATAACAAATGCTCCCAGAGATTTTTTTTAAGCCTCATGTTTTGTTTTTGCCTGGTACAAAGATGATCTTGTTAATGAAACCTATTCAGCTCTTCACCTTTATGCTTCCCTTGTCCTTTTCAAGAGGAGCTTTTTTTTGTTTATGAGGGTCACCTGTCTTTTCAGCAGAGTAGTATAGTATTTTCTACATATATAGAGTATAGTCTTGGATATTCTTTACTTCGCATTCCATAAAATGGTAAGAAAGTCCACTGAGAGGTACAATGAATTTATAATGCATGTGTTCTGTTTGATTTCCGTGTTCAAGAGCACTTGATGAGACATATAAAAGAAATGCTTAACATCCTATTGCCCACAGACAGAATATCAACATGAGCACTAGGAATTCATAACACCGATGGAAAGAAGTGTTGCATATATGCCGTGAGATATGAGAGAATATTTTCAAGGAATGCCCACCACAGCATCCAGTCAAGCTTCTGAAAGGATTATTCATAAACCATGCTGGCTTGATAATGAATTCTGATAGAGAACATGATGTTAATTCAGCTATTCCTCTCTTACTCTTCGATGTAAAAAAAAAAAAAAAAAAAAAAAAAAAGTATTTTTTTAGCCTCTAAGTACTTCTGTGATCTGATTTCTTACACCCTGCAGGGGACAGCATTGGGTAAAGAAAAGTAGAAATCATATGATAAAGAAGCATTTGCTTTCAATTATCAAATTATATTTTGTTAATTGAGATACAAAAAAGTATTTTTCTTTTCTTCTTCTTTTTTTTTTTTTTTTTGGTAGGTTAGCATAAATCCTCTTTATCTCTTCAACCTTAAACTCTTCTGTATTATTAATCAAAATCATTTTGGTTACACTGTTAATTTTGCTATCACTAGTGAGAAAGATTCCCAACAATTTGTAGTCACACCACTATTGCTAATGAAGAAGAAATGCTGCACAGTATTGTTATAACTTAGGGTTTTCTTCGGACAGGCTGCGTAAAACTGTTTTTCAGCAGCTATGCAGAATCCCCTCTATGGTGTCAACATATGTATCAGTTTGCAGGGGAAAAATATTGCTTTTATAGTATCATCTTTCATTAAAATATATGTGTGTACAGACATGGATGCACACACACTCAATGTATTTTTGTCTGTAAATGTGCACATAAACGCACGCCAAAGTAGTTTGTTTTTATTTCCCTCAGCCGTTGTTGAAAAAATAAAGGTGTTTTCTCCCCCACAAATTAGCCCATATTTAAAAGTGATATTGCAAAAGGTATATGGTAGCCTTGTTTATTTTGGACAGATGCAAAGAAGTATCTCTGAACTTCTGCCAGTGATCAAAGGAACTGATGATGTAGAACAGATTCATGGGCCATGTCCTATCAGCCTGCACTTTACCCGTCATCCATCATCCAAACCCTAAGCCTTTTTCTGAGTGATGATTGCACCCTAAACACATAAAATTAATCACCACTCTAGCCTGGCCAGGTGTCTTGCCTCCAGAAATTATCTCATTGCAGCAAAAGAACTGCTAGAATCTGATATCTGTACTGTAATTTAATTTAAAGAATACTGCACATTAACACTAAGATTGATTTACATATCTGAAAAGTTTCTAGTTTCACAAAGACAATATAAATTCTTGGAGAAATATGTAATTGGAAAGAAATTGGATGGTCATAAAATCAAGGCATCTGAGTATTTATTAGCTTCTGGAATTTTCAGTTGATGCTTTCTACTATGATCACAGCTTAACATAGGTTTTAAAATGCAGTTTGTAAAACTAGAAAGGTCAGATATTTGAATCAGTATAAATTCATTGTTGGACTTATGTCTAGGCAAAACAGTGGCTCCAGGAGACTAGACTTTACATAAATAACATCTACTTTGTTTTTCAGAGAGCTTTTTTATGTAAAACATTCGTTTATGTATTTCTTTTTCCCACTCTTCAGAAAAGAGAAGAGAAATTAAAAAGCAGCAAATTAAACTATTGTATTTATCTCTATTTTTGAAAAGACAATAGAGAAGTTGTGTCTAATGAATTAGGTCAAATACATACTGTATTTGTGAAATGCAGAATTAAAGATTCGTAGGCCCTGGTGTACTTCAGCTGTTCTTCCACACACAAACTCACTTTTCCCACACAGAATACACTCAGCATCCTTGTGTTTTACATAACTAGCAACAATTATAAATACAAATGTGAAAATAATCTCCAGCTAATGATAAATGGAAATAACAGGCTACTTGCAATATGCATATGAACAAGAAGAGAGGAGTTGGTTCTTCACCATAAATATATGGCCTAACTCAGAAGCAAATTCTGCTAGTGTTCTGCTTCACTTCTGGATTAACTGCAAATCCTAATAATTTGCTTTTAATTGGGAGCTTAGCTCCTATATTGAATTAACGTAGGAAGACAAATGTGCCCAAAAGATGTATTATTAAAATAAAAATAACACAATATCCTAGTTTAAAAAAATCCTACTTGCTGTGAAAACAATAGGAAGAAAGTATCTGAAAAAGAAAGCCTAATAAACAAGAAAAAACATTAAATGGGTCATTAAATTACCTTAATTCAAACAACAATATTATGATAGATTTAGCTGTGATGATTCTATGTAATGTGACTTCCCCTGACTGAGGGCTTTTCATATTTGGCATGTATTTTTTTGCCCTATACTTTATTATAAATGTGCACATCTCACTGTCTTATTGTTTATAACAAATACCAGCACACAGAATGTAATGCAAAACAAAAGGAAACAGAGCGTCTTTGTGGTCTGTTGTATGAATATTACCATCCTTTTCTGTCTTCTGTGCTTAGTGCTCTTCAGAAATCCAAGAGGTGTATTAAGCATGTGAAATCACATGTTTTTCTCACCTAAATCACGAAAGTAAGTCTCCATAATGCAGAATTACATAAAGATTTATGTGCATAGTCACATAATCCCCATGAAAATCAACTTGTTGTGGTACACAAATGAAGTAGCCTCCACAAGACAGTCTGACATTTTTAACTAGTATATATATTTAAACCCCACCTCCCAAAAAAACAGATGAAAGAAAATATTGTAAAAAGAAAATAATTAAATTCTAGATAAAATAAATATCACAAACTGGAAAGAAAACCCATTTCAGAATTAGAGTAATTAGAAAGAGATAGAAAAGCAAACTTAATAGGTGACCTAATCTGTTCCCTTCTCCTGTAGGATTATTCAGTATTGTGTTCACAATATATAAGTTAAAGACGAGTTTTCTTCCTGGTTTTGCTGCCAAGAACACACAGTAATATTATGCAATTACCTTTTATTACCTTACTGAATTATAATACAAAGAAGTATAGGTGTGACATTCCAGTTTCAGCTCGGATTGAGTTCACAAAGACAGGTACAGAA